>NW_026510972.1:290000-312848 GCF_027579735.1 Bombina bombina
CATTTTTTTTTAAAACATTTTTAGAAACATGTTTTTAAAAGAATACAGATTTTTTAACATTTTACTTTTATGGCTGCTAATAGTTCACACTGTATTGAAAGTGTTAATAGCGCACTCACACTGCAAATAATAAAAAAAACAGCAAACACCAATCGTGTTATATTTAAATAAGCGTTTACTTCTAATATTGCGGTCGCACTGTACCAAACATGTTATTAAAATATAATACACTTGGTACAGTGCATACGCAATATTAGAACTAAACACTTTCAGTATAGTGTGAACTTGTAGGGGACTATAAAAATACTATGTTAAAAAAGAAGTATTCTAAAAACACTTTTATATAGTGCAATGTTTAAAAAAAAGTAGTATTGCAAAACGAAAAAAGTTGGTATCTGACCCCAGTAGCTATAATACTGGTACATTTATTAAGGAAATTTGTTTGAATGTTGTTATAGCCAACTTAAACACCACTAGCTTGATGACACCCTCCACTCAAACTATCCCCCCCATTAACCTCCACTCACCCAATGATCTCCCCCTGATGACAAGAAAGCATAATAGTTGACCCACACTGCCTCTATAATAACCATAGTTTCCCAAACTCACCCCTATCTCTAAGGCAATGCTAACATTTACTCTCCTCACCAAAGCCCCTCCCCCACATGACCCTTCCTTTTGGTAAACCACCAAGCGGCCTTCGATTGGTAAATTCCTCCTTTGCAATCTTACCTAACCACTATAATTTCCTACTTAAAAAGACCACTTAATATTACCTTTTGTGACATCCATCTGGTCTTCAGCCTCTTCCGGCTAGCAGTAACAGGCCCCATTCTTTTCAATCCTTCATTCTGTTTCTTATAACAATGATGACTGATTAGTCCAGTTAACCTGTCAGGTATGTTGATGGATGGGCTGTAAATATTGAATCTACCCACTTTTCTCATTTGTTAATGCCATTTAATCTAGGATGATTAAATGTTGAGGGATTATTGCAATCGTGGTAGTGATTTGTGTACGTTTATTTTTTATTTACTGGGGTCTTTAAGGGAGGGTTGATAAGGAGGCTTGCAATAGGGGGAATTACAGTTAATATAGTAGGACTTGAGGGGTCAAGTCTGTTATTAGGATTACTTTCTGTGGGGAGGTCACAGTTACGATTATTAGCAGTATGGGGTGCAGTCTACCATTAGAGGTACTTGCAATGAAGTGACATGATAGTTAGGACTAATTGCTATGATAGAAAATGGGTAAGTGGGGACAGGACATTAGGACAGTGTGGTTAGGATTATTTGTATAATATCTTTTTCTCTGTATTTTTTCTGTTATTTGTGGAGTGCAACGTTTAAATTACTTTTAATTGCTATGGGGGACATCTGTACAGTAAGAGATTTATTTTGGATGGGGTAGGTAATGCTTAGAGTTAACAGTGGTGGTGTGCAGCTATTAAGATTATGCTCTGTGTGCAGAGAATGACAATGTGTTATATTCCTGGGTTACTTTCCTTCCAATGTGGATCTTGTGAACCCCGCAAACTACAGCGGGAAAGAGGACTGCAGTGTCCTTCCTTATTATATAAGGGCAGAACTACCCATTATGTCACTATTCATAATGACATCAGAGGAAACAAGGAAGGGACTTCCTTGTCAGTGAGTCTGTTCAGTCTGAGGCTGAGAGAGGGTTTGAAAAGCCAACCTCTCAGACCATTTGTATGGGCTGAAGGTCCCTGTAAGGTAATCACCGTACAAATTACTATAACTTGAAGCAGCTCTAAATTGTGATTATCTGCCCCATTAGAAACCATGTAATTTATAGTTCTGGGATTATCTTTCCCTCTAATTAAAAGGAACAATAAAGTAAAAATTAAATTTTCATGATTCAAATAGATCATGCAATTTTAAACAACTTTTCTATTGACTTCTTTTATATAATTTGCTTTGTTCTCTTGGTATCCTTAATTGAAAAGAGAGGTATGAGACCAAATTGGAAAAGGAAAGTGCCCTGTTTTCGATATAGGGTCTCATACCCCTGTTCAGTAATAGCTGAATTTCATAAAAATTTCAATGGTCCCTAATGAATGTCCTGTATGGTGGGCCAGTAGCTCCCATATACCATAAAAAAACAGCACATAAGCACACAATAAGCCTTAATTGAAAGAGGGGATTAACAGTTTTCAATTCAAGGATTTCATTCCTTTTTAGGTAGCAGATGGTTGTCATAGAAATTGCAAGCACCTGGGCAGCTTGACGCATCGCTGGATCAAGTTTGGCAATCTGAAGCCAAAACCACCAGCATCAATTCTCTCAACACCAGAGTCCCCTCTTATAGACACCGGACGGGATTCGCAGGACATCAACATGGCGACCTGCTCAACTAAGTGAAATAGCGGCTCTGTAGGCTTTCCCTTCCTCTAGCGGCTCGCACAGACAGCAGTTCACACTGAGCAATCTATCTAGCCTGACTGGAGCAGACTGCGCTGCTAAGATTCCATTTGCTGAGATGGAGAGGAACAACTCTATTTGCTGGAGAAACCAATCCTGCCCACGATTCTCTTACCAGACGATAGAAATGTACCAATCTGAGACAACTTCGCAACTTAATTCTCCTGTATCTATGTGCTCATAATTATAAGAGACAGGGCTTTCCCTTTCTGTACACACCACTTGTGCTTAATAATTATAGGGGGTGGGAAATGTCTGACTGTTATATTTAAATGTTTCCTGATCAGCGAGTCATAATAGAGATAGCCCCTTTATGACTCCCTAAAATTTATTTGCAGCTAACCCTGTTGGTGTAATTTCTGTAGACTGGTTCTCAGTTATATATTTAATCCTGTTTGCACTATATAAGGCTTCCGGTGATATTGTGTACTTTAAGCTATATCTACTCCATTGTGCAATGTCCTATATATATAGCTATGTAAACTTCAACAAGTTAATTCACACATTACATTCATGAGTTATCTAGATTATAGGGGGTATTGTCATACCATCACTGAAGCAAGGCCACTGTGTTGCATCTCTAATATCCATTCATGCAGCTATATACTTGAGTCATGCAAAATGTATACATTTCACTACCTATACCACCTAAGATATTCCCACTAAGAAAAGTACATATTCTTAGAATGCTCTATGGGAGCTTAGCTGCAGGAGATTATGGTTCCTCACACCAGTTAAAGTCAGTTTATATTTTCTTAAAATGTTGGAAGTACTGATAATATAGGAAACCCCCCAAAATACTTATTCAGGATGGGTCACACACTCATTTAATCTAGATCAAACTGCTGCAACTTTCATTACTGCTGTGCTAACCCAGTTGCTATATATCTACATTGGCAGAACATTGTAGGATTCAGTATACTATATTTAATATGGCCCAACAATGATCTTGGGGGCACTATATTATGAGGGCCAATATCTCTCAGCCAACGGGCCGTGGTAAAGATATTTGTTTGTTATATAAGGGCTGCACCACAAGCTCTCCCTATACATCAGAGTAACATAGATCTAACTTTAGTTAATATATACTCACATTCACTTAGCCCACCTAATAAGAGAGATGGTTGGCCATACAGTGTACCTAGGCTTTTGTCACACACACCCCTCTAATTTTTATTTGTAGGTCCAGACTTAAAGGGACATTATACACTAATTTTTCTTTGCATAAATGTTTTGTAGATTATCTGTTTATATAGCCCATAAAGTTTTTTTTTGTTTGTTTGTTTTTTTTTAAATGTAGTTTTGCTTATTTTTAACATTGCTCTGATTTTCAGACTCCTAACCAAGCCCCAAAGTTTTAGGAGAATACCGTCTAGATACCTACTCCAGCTTGCTCCTGTTTGTGTAAAAAGAATATGCAAAAGAAGGGGGAGTGGGGAGTGTCTTATTTTCCCACTTGCAGTGGGCTTTCCAACTACCTTTTCAACAGAGCTAAACTGAGAGCTTCTAAGTAAAGTTTTTAAAAGTTTTATAGCTGGATTTTTATATCAGTATCTGTGCATATTATTCTTTATAGTAGTGTCTATTACATGCAGTTTATATGAAAATTGGTGTATACTGTCCCTTTAACTATATTTTGTATAATAGGAATGTGCAGCCATCCATTACAAAAAGTCTGTGCCTCGTTTAAACATTGATGTATCTCCACTCTGTATCATATTTTATCATAGTTCTCTAGCATAGGCATTGAGACAAGGCTGACAAAAAGCAAGCTTTATGTTCTTGACCCATTTTAGCAGAACACAGTAAAATACCTATGAGTAGTAGCAGTATACACTTCAGAAGATTAGAATACTTTTTCTGGCTCAATTTATTGCTGCACAGGTCCAACTATCCCAGTTATATTTTAGCACCTTAGTTTTCATTGTTATGACAATTATTTTATCACATACTACGTTCTTAATAACCCTGTTAAAATGAGGTTACTATTAAAAGTCCCAAAAGTGGTCTTTTTATATTATGACACCTTCTATGGCTCCCATGAATAACTCAGGGTCAGGTCCAAGAGTGGCCTGTGAGGACTATGTAGAAGGTTTACATATTCATTGGCGTTAATTTAGGTCGCCTACAACCTTTGTTCTAAATGTTTTATTCCAGTGATACCAACTGAGAGGTGACCTTTATCACATCTATATCAGACATGTGTAACATATTTTATCTATGTACCATCTTGTATGCTTTACTGTTTCCTTGCATGTATTGTATGTATGCCAAAGTTATAACCTCAATAAAAAAAAATGGATGCTGGAATCAGATGCTACAAAATATCAAACAATATAGTATAATAAAATAAGAACATGCTGTATAGAAAAACAATGTATCAAAAACACAATTGTATCAGATTTTGATAAAGGTTGTTTAGGCTGAAACGCATAGATTTGCTATCACTCTTTGGTGTAAGCATATAGGGAGATAAGAGCATGTACAGGTGCATGAGTCGCTTTGAATTTTTATGAGTGTACTATATATGCATAATCCCTGTCGTAGCGCTCCTATTCACTCCACACCACATACACCGCATGGATCCTCTGATCACTGACCTACCTACAGTGAACAGGACAATAATTGGAATACATCCACATAGCCTATTGTTGAGGCATTCTACAAAGTTCCACAGCTTTCTGCCGGAGTTACCTAAAATCCTCAAAGTCCGTACAAGACTTCTCTGGATTGGCTCAACACAGGTCATCTGACCGGAACAATCGTATTACCCGTCTACACATCTTACGCTACTTAGCCTGTCGCACCAAGCGAATAAGGTACAACTTTTTCTGTCTGTGAATAACAGAGGGACATAGTTCACTCACAGAGACTTCCATTGGGAACGTAGCCTATTTATCAACCATCACTTAACATTCCAAGTATAGACCACGCTCCTTTTTCTAAGTCTAGGGTCGTGATTTATATTAACTTGTTTTGATACAATTGTGTTTTTGATACATTGTTTTTTTTATACAGTGTGTTCTTATTTCATTATACTATGTGTTTGATATTTTGTAGCATCTGATGTCGGCATCCATTTTATTGTTCTACTTTTAACTTATTTTTTTGTATTGAATAAATGACATTAGCTCATTCTCATATAAACGTTTTATTTGTATATTCCACTAGGTTAAACATATGTTTCCTACACACCGTTACACATTCTTGAATCAATTCTTGGTATACACATAGGTGTTTGATTGGAGGAGATCTCTTTCTGCCTTTTTAGCGCTTCCCTTTTCTTGTTTCTTGCTCTTTTCCCTTTATTTTATTAAAAAAAATACAGAAACGTATACAATTTTTGTCTTAAATTCGCATTAATAACCATAATATCAAAATAACAGAAGTGATCATTCTTGTCTAAATAATCAATTTAAATAAAATTTTCTGTACATATAGAGAAGAACTCCATTTAGCTGTATAAAAGTCCAAGTTACCAGTCAAATCCTATACTGACCCGTTTCTACCCCATAACTATTTATATATTTCTTGTTTATATATTATTTATGAAAGTTTCCAATATGACTTTTCATTTGTAAGAAAGTATCTCTTCTCCCACTTTTCATATATGCATATTCTTCAAGGTTTAAGATGTATTGAAATTGTGAATACCATATGGCAATGGTCCGGGATGAATTGGGATTTCCAGTTTTTGCTATCTATTTTTTCAAACTATTACTGGCTATGAAAATCAACTTTTTCTTGCATGATGGAAGTTTGTTAGGGACAATGTTGAGTAACTAGACACAGGGATCTGGAGGCATGTTTAGTTTTTTAAGCATTGAATTTGTTGAGTCAATTATAGAGAGCCAGATCGGGGATAATAATGACCATGCCCACCAAATGTGAAACATAGATCCTTTCGCTCGTCCGCACCTCCAGCATTTATTGAGGCCGAAGGGGAATAAATTTATTAATCCTGACGGGAGTAAGGTACCATCTCTGTATTATTTTAATGTTTAGTTCTATGAGATTACTACAAACCGATACTTTAGTAGCGCTAGAAAATATTTTTGAAACATCTATTAAGGAGAGTTCAGTGTCTAGTTCCTCGTTCCACCTGTCTATAAAATAAGGGGTATAACCTTGTGAGGGTTTTTCAATAACCAGTAAATTAATGACAAAGTCTTTCTCTTAAGGGATTCAGAGTGGCACAGAGATACAAAGGGGTGAGTGATCAGAGTAAGTTACGTCTGTTAGGGTGTTTGGAAATAAAGGAATTGCATTGATGAATAAAAAAACTAGTTGTTAAAAAATACCAGACCTTTGCCCATTAGTTCTTTTTGGGTAAAAAATGTTATCACGTTTACAATATGTAATATCTTTAGAGTTCTCATGGATATATCAAGGTGTTTGATTTTTTTGTAGTATATAGATGTGGTAAGTTCTCGCGTTTTCTGTGAGAGGTGTGAGCAGGGAAAATTGTGAAGTGAGACCCTGGTATTCTATCATAATCTTATTCCACACAGATATGGTTTCCATTAAAATATTGTTCTGTTTAATATCTGTGGCCAGGTTGGTTTTGTTTGCCAGCATATTGTACCTAGGTGGGATTTTCCTGTTAAATCTTGTTCTAGGTACACCCATGTGTTTGTGCTGGTAATTATTAAACCAGTCCACCACCCTCTGTAGGGAAGATTGCTTGTCTATACTTTAATTAGGTTAGGGACTCCCAACCCGCCCCTCAGAAAACAGGTAAGCACATTAAGGTCTTGTTATTCTCGCTTTTTTTTTATCCCAGATAAAATCAATGATCTTATTTTGTAGTGAAGATAAAAACCCTTAGGTAAGGGAATGGGGGAGGGTTTGCAGCAGATATAATACTCTAGGGAGGATGTTCATCTTGATAGTATTGATTCTACTGACGCAGGAAATGTTCCTAGATCTCCAAGAGGAAAAATCTGCTATAATGGTTCTTTGCAAGGTTACATAATTAGATCTAAACATCTCCTGTGTGGAGGGGGGCTATAAAGACTCCTAAATATTTTAGATTTTAGCTTGAATACAAAAAGGGCACCTCTCTGTCAGAGGGAAAGATGATGAGCATCACAATGTTACGGTAAGCATTTTCCGATTTAGATTTGTTATTGAGGAAATTCAAGGCATGATGGAATGCATCAAACTCTGCGAGTAAATGGGGTATTGAGAAGAGAGGGTCAGAAGATAAAGAATAAAACATTATCTGCATATAGTAGTAGTTTATGCGTAGAATTGTGTATTTGGATTCCTGATATATCATTGTTAGATCTTATAGTGATAGCTAAAGTTTCAATTATGCATGCGAAGTGGGAACATGGGACATTCCTGACTGGTTCTGGTGCCATTGGATATTTGAAACGAATCTGACATTAAGCCATTAATTCTAATTTTAGCAAATGGGGCGCTATATTGGGACCATAATTTTGGAAATTAAATGTTTTCCTATCCAAAACCCCTCTAAAGTGGATCTCAGGAAGTGCCAACAGATGCAGTCAAAATCTTTTTCTGCATCAGTTGACACCACCACTGAGGGAATGTTGTTGTTGATGAATGTAGTTTAGGATATGAGAAGTCCTGACAGTATTGTCGGCGTGTCTCTCTGGACTGAATGAAACCGACCTGATTGTTGCATATAAGAGATGGTAGAACTAAGGACAGTCTGTTTGCAAGATCGCAAGAATTTCCGTGTATATTTTAACATCCGAATTAAGGAGTGAAATTGGTCTAAATTTTTTCATGCAATCTGGGGGCTAACCAGGTTTAGGATGACTGCTATATGAGCTTCTAAGGCTGAAGGGTGGAAATGGTTCAGTATTGGATATCTTTAACAAGTGTGGGACTAGTTTATTGGGGGGCTTTTTATATGTCTTGTAGTATTTATTGGTATAGCCGTCTGGTCCAGGGGCTTTGTTATTGGGAGGTTTTTGATAACTTCAAGAATCCCAGTCTGTGAAAAGGGGTTCATTCATAGAGTCTTGTTGAGTTAAGATTGGGTAAGGAGATGTTGTCTAGGTAGATTTTTTTATTAAAATAGATTTAGTCCCTGCCTCCAGCCTAGTGTGTGTGCGCCAAGTTATATAGTTTTTCATAATATTCCCTAAAAGCATTTGCTATTTGCTGGGGATGTATGCAGTTCTTTACCTTTGTGTTTGTTTTAAGGGCGAGAACAAGATTTTTTATTTACTTTCCGTTTTAATTTTCACTCTCAAAATAAAGTTGTTGCAGCCAAAGGGGCATATTTCTTACAATCTTTATAGAGCATTTCATTAATACTGTGTTTTGCCATCTGCGATAGCTTGAGAAATAGTTAGTTCTGTCGGATTCTATTTTGACGTTGTGCTTCTAAATTATTGACTTTGTTAATTGGTGTCATCCCATTATGTTCCTGGATTCTATGTTGTGATGTGTTTTAATACTAATCATTTCCCCTCTGATAACCGATGTATGGGCTTCCCAAGTTATTCTAAATGGTCTGTGTCAGGGTTATTATTAAAGAGGAAGTATTCTTGAAGTGCTTTCTCAACACGGATAGAATAGAACCGGGGTCAGGATAATAGGGTGTCGTCCATTTTCCACACATAGTGGTGTGGGGAAATATGGGGCCAATCGTAAGGAGCAGGCTGACTATGGAATGGTCAGACCATGTTTTAGAGAGGGCTTATTGTTATCTGTGTCCTCTAGCAAGATTAGGGACATACATCATAAAATAGATCAATTCTGGAGTTCGGGCGTGGGGAATGAGAGAAGAAGGTATATTCTCTTGAATCCTGATGGTAATATCTCTCCAAGTATCATGAAGGAGTGAGGGTCTTTAAAATTTTGGGTTTTACTGAGATAATGACTATGTGGAACAGAGGACAAATTGTTAGAGTTGACTAAATTTGGGTTCGAAGGTGAGGTTGAAGTCTCCGCCCATAACGATAGCTCTTTTAGCTACTTCTAGTGTTACATTTGGTGAGATGTCTGAAGAACGTGGTCCTGCTTCAAGTTAGGGGGCATAAACATTAATCAGGGTGACTATAGTAATTAGACAAGTTTTACCTACTAAATTGAGATAGCGCCCTGATTTATCACTATATTTTTTTATAAGGGTGAAAGGGATGCCCGTGTAATTTTTGCAGGAGTTTGATGCATAGTACGCATCGCCAAATTTGTGGGAGAAAAGTTTTAGGTTCTTTACAGTATACAAAATGTGTTTCCTGTAGGAAAACAATATCGCCCTTACGGCAGATAATGTCACGTACTAACACATTTTCGCTTATGTGGGCAATTCAGACCTTTAGAATTAGCTGTAATAAAATGTAGGTATTTATTAGTGTGGCGTCATTTGGGTGAGGTGAGATAGGAGTATCGCCTATTAGTGTTATAATGGTACGGAGAGAGTGAGGGGCCGTAAACCTTTGTGAAAAGACTGCAGAACATGAGGAGGACTTGGTTAATAAGACAAGGACAAGAGATCAAATAAAGAAAAAAATAAAAAGTAAATAACAATAACAATGATAACAGTGAACATTAAATAAGTCATACTTCATGGACAGTAGGGGGGAAATGCTCAGTGCAGACTTCAGATATATTTTAAGCAGGAGAAAGTCAGTCATTGATGATGAGCAATTAAAGTGATGGTAAATTTAGTTGCATTTTAAAAGTAAAGTATCACTCCTCCAGTCTGTACAACCTAAATCGCTATCTTTATTTAAAAAAAATCTCAAACGATTGATATTAAATTTAGATGGGACTTACTGAGCGTTATCGCTCCTTACCTCCACCCCCGGCATTACTTCCTGATCTGTTCCATTACCAATGTAGAGAGCGGAACCACCCACTCTCTATGTCATTATTTGGGCATCTTGGACTTCACTGTTCACTCTGCGCATGCGAGTCATTCCTTATGCAATACATAGTACTGTATACAAATAGTATTACAAATAGAATGAATTAAAAATTGCGCATGCGCTTACATAATCTAGGGCGTGTTTGCTTAAATATGTGTCGCCGACTGGCCTGGGATTTCTATTGGTATGAAAAAAAACGTGACATCAAAAAATCAATGGCGGCGGTTTTTTTGGGTGGGGGAACGAAGGTGTATATGAGGGCATTTAAATATGAAATATTTACAAATACCCACAGATTGCGGCGGTTTCATGAATGTAAGTCACTTTATTTTTTTCTATACAATCGCATGTTTTGACTGGGTCTTAGTTTACCAGTCGACTTTAACGTGTCACGGGTGGGGGGGGGGGGGGGGGGGGGGGGGGTGGTGGGGGGGGGGGGGGGGGCCCATAGTCGATGAACACAGAAACTATAACATGATAACAGTTATAATTTATAAGTAGTGGTACAGTTACGATAACTTGAAATGTAAAACAGATAGATCTCGCATACAGTATAGTAAAGATACACTCAAGACGAGTGAGTTAACGGTTTGCATAGCATAGTCCAGAACTAAGAATAAAGTATATAAGGAACCTTAGCCGTGATGTTGATAGCTATAACCAGACTTTATAAATATGATAGATTGGAAAGATCGTCACCCAATCAGATAGGTAGCTAGGCTGTCAAGTTGCAGAGTCAGTGTCTTCTCTTTCATTTGTAGGAATAGGCTTAGCTTTGCTTTTCTTGTAGGGTAACTTTCGTCCATCCTGAACTTCTGGTCTTACATAAAAGAGAGTTCTCTGAAGAAGAACCCCTAGTGAGACATCTGAGATTTTGAGGGATTGTGGAAAGTGAAAGGGCTTTTTGGAGGGAGTTTGAGATTATCTCCAGATCTTCTGAAGATTTGTAGGGTATAGGACGTGTCCTTCGTGGCATGGATGTGCAAACTAAAAGGGAAGCCCCATCTATACTTTATAGACCATTCCTGAAGCACTTTAGTAATGAAGTGGACATCTTTGCTTTTTTGTACTGTGACAGGACTTAAGAAATACTTGAAGACCGGTGGTCTAGATAAGAAATGGTTAGGGGATTTCCTAGCTTGCTGCCAGATCCACTCTTCAGTATAATGTCTCTGGGTGGAGAGTTTGGGGAAGGTAGAGGGTCTAAGTGCTCTATGAGCTCTGTCCAAGTTCCATAGCTGGTACCGTGGAGGGTCTTGAGTGAAGGTAAAAGACTTGAAGAGGCCTTGTAGATATTGGTTTAAAATCATTGAACGTAACAATCTCCGGAATGCCTCTGATTCGCAAGTTATTACGTCTCCCCCTGTTATCTAAATCCTCCACTTTGTTTTGTAATGTTTCAATTTGTGAGCTAGTAACATTGGCGTGTGTAGGCAGATTATCATACAGTGAATTAAGAGAGTCATGCGATTCCTCAACATATTCCATACGGTTTCCCAGATCTTTTATATCCTTTTTCATGTTAATCAACGCTGATGTGATTAAAGACTTAAGGGGCATCAAAGTCCGCTTTAGTGGGAAGGTTAGCAATATTATCTTTGAGCTCTTTGACATAACCTTCAGACATGTTGACTGTTAATAGTGCGTATTCTGTAGCGCTTTTGGAGTCTTGTGTATGATCTGACAAATTCAGAGAAGAGGAAGCTGAGCCTTGAAAGAAGCTACTCACAGATTTGAGGTTTGAGGGCTGATTTTTCTGTGTTTTATCAGGCCTAGCAGACCTTCTGGACATGTTACAGCTGATAGAAGGATCTAACAGCGATTAGGAGTAGATTAGATCTAGGGTAGATGCAGCATGTCAATATGAGTTGGCCGCTTTATAAAGTATTTTGCATATATCAAAGTCAGTGAGGATCATACACAACTTGTGGTGTGTGCTCTGCAATTTTATATCTGCTATACCGCTATAGGTCTACTATGGCTTTAGAGTGAAACATATGACTTCTAAATTAGAGCACATGTGGTTAGGCTATTGCGATATATTAAGCAAATCATATGTCCTGTATGTAAGGGTATATCCCTGAAGGACCATTATAACTATTTTTATAGAGCGTTTTGTGTTGCTGCAGCCTGGATTAATAGGCCATTATGGCGCACTTTTCAACTGTCCGTGTATTGCTTTTAGGTATAGCAGGTAATGTCAGAAAAAGGATGTCTCCCCTTAGCTTTACTTTTAATAACTTCAGTAAGGATCGTACCTCAATCCTAGCTGAGTCGGTGAGTATGTTTGTCTGGCATATGTAACAGCGAGGTTCCAGTCGATTTTCAGCCAAGGTAGCATCAGGAGAGACAGTTTTGCAGATAAATGGCTGCAACTTGCCGTATCAGGGCCCGGTCTTGAGCAGTTCTGATCTTGAAGCAGTGAAAACAGTGACTTCCATTCCTTAGACGATAAAGAGAAGTCTCTCACTAGCTCAGAGAATTAGACTCCAGTGGCCATTCACCAGCACTGCCAGACTCTGCTACCCCCCACCCCCCTGAGGATTGTAACCTTTATAGGGATCAGCAAAGGTTAGAGGACCTCTTTGGAGTGGCCTATCTCATATATTGTTTTTTTAACTCTTCTCAGCCATGCCATGGGAGAAACAAATGGAAGGAAGGTGTAAGTTGCATCAGCCATAATCAGTTCACTACACAATTATAGGGGGAAGCTTGACCACCTGGAAAGTCTAGCCCTATTTTAGCTTGAAAGCGGCTCCTACAGCTGGATCTCCTTATGCAGATGGCAGAGAGTTATAAGGCTATCCACTGCACCACATTGTATGATCTTATTACACATTATTGACACAGTGGCACCTAATACCAACAGAACTTCATAAAATTTCTAGTAGCTTCTATCTGGCCTACTGGCGTATGTGTGGTCAGAAAGGCATTCTTCTTTATGCCTGATGGACCTGTCCATATCTGATACCATTTTGGCAGAAGATTTTCCAGTTACTTGCCAAAATCAAACATAACATAGGCAGCAAAAGCATCTTCATTTTGAGGTTCCTAAGTTGGGGATACTACAAGGTATCTACTGTATCTACTTCTACTGCAGTTAATCTGGTAATATCCGGTTTCATGGAAACAAGTTAATCCTCCTGGGTTGGAACAGGCAGTGGATATTATAAATTATATACATACCAGGGAAAATTATTCATTCTAAGCGGGCCCGAATTATCAAGTTCCGAATAGAACTTGATGCCCCTGTTTCTGTGCGAGCCTTCAGGCTCGCTGGAAACAGTAGTTATGAAGCAGCGGGTCTAAAGACCCCTGCTCCATAACTTGTCCCACTGCCTCTGAGGCTGCGGTCTTCAATCTGCCAATCCTATACGATCGGGGTTGATTGACACCCCCTGCTAGCAGCCTGTTGGCCGCGAATCTGCAGGGGGCAGCATTGCACAAGCAGCTCACAAGAACTACTTGTGTAATGATAAATGCCGACAGCGTTGGCATTTATCAATGTGCGGCAGACATGCTATTGGCATTTATCGATGTGCGGCGGACATGATATGCTACATTGTAACATGTCCGCTCGCACTTTCATAAATTGACGCCATAGTCTTAAAACTCCTTAACTTTCTTTGAACATATACGGAATGACTGGGATCAAATGAAGAATATCAAACAAGATGGTAAATGGTTGGGGATAAGGTGAGAAAAGCAGGAGAGAGTGGAGGATTTCCTTTTTTTTTTTACTATAATTTGATATATAGGTCATGATAGATGCACTGATCTGTACTGGGTTAATTATATGCTTTCTCCATATCTTGGAGTATTATTCACTAAAATTGATTTCTAATATGCTAGTTTTTCCATCTAATTAATGTACTTGTACATTGAGCTATGCAATGTTTATCTGATATTTACTCTGTATCACCTTTCTATATTGATGTCATGGTTATGCTGAAAATGTTGAGAAACTGTACTTATCACACCTTATGGAAATCAGAATATTGTGTAATTTTAAATTTCTAAGTAATAGAGCATAGATTGTAAGATTGTACAAGGTGACAAAAATAATTAATGGTATCTTTCTATTTTCAAATTATTAATTGTTATTAAACAATAAAGATATACATTTCTAAATGTTGGTATTTTGAGAAGGTGAACTGATGCTAATGTGGAATCATAAAATGTGATTTTGAAATTTTTAGAAAATGATGATTTGCGATGGGCAACATAAAAATACCCTGCTGTTGGAATTTTAAATATGAGGTTTGTTCGCAAACAGGAATGCTATTTTAAATCCATCCTACTAGAATGCTCTGATTGACTTTCAAACCAGTGCATCTTTCTGCATTGGTAAGAAAAAATTGTAGAATTAATTTAAATTAAAAAATGATTGTATATTCAAAAGGAATTTACATTGACTCGTTTAAAGCGTTTTAAAGTGATGGTAAACTTTACATGTTCAGGTCCAGATCTAAGCGATATTTTAGAGGGAATTATAATTCATCACTGCAAGCTTACTTTTAATGTAGCCGTGTCAGTCAAATAACTCATGCTCCAGCCGCCACTTTCAAAAGTATTTTGAACTGTTACTCCAATCACTGCACTAGCTACAAAAAAAGAGCCATATTGGCTAGGGGTCTGATTGGAGAACAGTTCAAACTGTTTGCTCGCAAAAAAATATGAGTTTTGAAGTGGGCGGCCAGAGGCATGGCTAGATTAAAAAGTTAATTACTGGGCATCTTCATTAGAAGTGATCAATTAAAGTCCCTGTGAAATATTGCTTAGATTTCGGACCTGATTTTAAAACATGTCAAGTTTGCCATCACTTTAAAATAGCGCCATCACATTTAAGGAAAAAGTAAAATATAATCTCTCTATGTTAACCATAAATAATATAATTAATATGGTAACAGTAAAATATAGAGGGTATTGTAATTTAGATTAGTTCAAAATACCTTTCTGTGCTCAATAGTATACTATTCTATTAAAGAGACATGAAAAACAATGTTAGATTAAAACCAATTATTTCCAATTTACATTCATTATCAAATTTATTTTGATCTCTTCATATCCTTTGAGGACCATACCTAAAAGCTAAGGAGCATGCACGTGTACTTTGAGAACTTTTAGGAAGCAGTGTATCCCAACAGCTTTGGGTTACACAGCACTGCAAACACTGCCACCATATAGTACTCAAGAAATGTACAGACTACTCTGCCTACCTAGGTATGGTCTTTAGCAAAGAATACAAAAAGAACTAAGCACATTTAAAAATAAGTAAATTAGCTTTTTTTTTTTTAAATTGCATCCCTGTCGGAACTATTAAAGTATAATATAGAAGTTCTTGTCATTTTAAGTGGAATTGATCTACTTTATGTAAATGTCACAAAAACCACTGTAAATGTTATGTAAATGTCACAAAGACCACTGCTCCATAACCTGTCCGCCTTCTCTGAGCAGGCGGACAGACATTGCCGGAAAATCAACCCGATTGAGTACGATCGGGTTGATTGACACCCCCCCTGCTGGCTGCCTATTGGCCGCGAGTCTGCAGGGGCGGCGTTGCACCAGCAGCTCTTGTGAGCTGCTGGTGCAATGCTGAATACGGCGAGCGTATTGCTCGCCGTATTCAGCGAGGTCTGTCGGACCTGAATTCGCACTGTCGGATCAAGTCCGACAGACCTTGATAAATATGGGCCAATAGATATGCTGGTAGACCCCAGTCTATTGTGAAGGTTCTGCTACAGGTAGTCTAAGTGAAAAGTAAATATTATTAAAGATGTAATTACATTGTGAAAACAGGGCTTTAAATAAAGCACATACTTGTTTCATTTGCAAGAAACAGTTCAGAAAATGGCCACAAAGCAAATGAGGCAAATGGAGGATTTAAACTATGAGGCGAGGTTAGACAAATTGGGTCACTTTACATTCCAGAAAAAGGTGCTTATGTGGTGATATCACTATTTTAGATTAGTATATTTGTGGTCCATTTACAGAGCTAGTGTAATCTCTATTTAATCCAAGGAAATTGTCTGTGACAAGAAATCACATTTAACACCCCTTAACAACTGACATACCCTGTGTGTCGCATGGTTGTTAAGCGGTTTCCTAGCGCAGTTATGCAAAAGCGGCAAAACTGTGCTAGTACTGCAGGCTTCACTTCCAGAGGCATGCAGATATAGCGCGATCTTGTGGACAACCGCAAGACCTGCGCTATAAACAAGCCCAATAAGAGGACTTTTTAATGACTGCTGATGTAAAGCGTTAAAGGGATATGAAATCCAAAATGTTTCTTTCATGAATTCAGATAGAACATGTAATTTAAACACATTTCTGATTTACTTCCGTAAAGCACTACTGGGAGACTGCACATACCTGTTATATGCCTCTTACCATTGGCTCACCTGATGTTTTCAGCTAACTCCTGTAATGCATTGCTAAGCATGAAATGTTATGTTCTGCTCCCTAACTTTATATTTTTCTTTAAATTCCCTTCTCCTTCCTTCACCTCTCTCCTTCTTCTGCATAGAGAACAAGACATGTAAAAAAGGAAGGTTTTGAGGCGCACAGTATCCTTAGAACCCCCTAGAACCACCAATTACAGTATACCCTGCTGCACAAATAATATCTGATGCATGTGCAGTGATCCACCCTTCGACTATAGCATGCTGGGACTTGTAGTTTCCAAGACACAACCTAAGAGGATGCAGTAAAAAAATGAAATTGGTCTGCAAGCATTTAACATTGCTATAATAGTGATAGTGGCAGACAATATGGTAAAAACCAGGGCAATGTGCTTGTATTTTTTAATTCCTCATTGTTCTTCCATACGATAGGTTTGCCATTACTGCTCTACAACCATATTTCTTACTCCCTGAAGAAGTTAGCAGTATAATGTGTCCGGTAAATTGTTTTGAGGAATTTTCAAATTTGTTGCATAACAATCCATTTAAAAAAAAAAAAAAAAAAACTATGAGCACACATTTATCATCAGCCTTTAAAGCAACTCTGTGGAGCATTAACACCCCAATACTTTGCATGAGGCCAATTTGGGTATTCTAATCCAGATTTCTCATCTGAAATCCTCAATACCCCAACAGGATAGGTTTTCATTATAGCAAAACCAGTGGCTCAGCTATAATGAAGAACCTGGCCTGTTGGGGGGTACTTGAGGACTGCAGTTGAGAAACAATGTTCTAGTCCATCTGAAAACAATTTTTCAAAAGGATTTTGGACTTTTCACATTTGAGCGCATTAAAGGGAAACATGCTAAATTGTACTCCAGACCAGCAGCTGATGAGCGTTCATTGTATTTAATGCATCTGCAGGAACTCTCCTTTAAATGGGCTTTACTCAACTCTATTTCAGATGACAACATGAAGGCAAAAACAGCTGTTTGTTAAGGAAGAACATTTAATGTACACTGTTCCTTTAATTTCAAACCCATTTAGGCCTGAATCAAGCTGTATATATGTTAAAAAGTTGTTGTCTTTTTAAGTTACATTTACATATTAATAATCAAGACTATTTAAAATATAATATAGACTTTAATACATCTCTCACAAAGAGCTACTTGTGTTACACAGTTGGAATGTCATTTTGAAAATGGAGGCTTATTTGAATCAAGAGTTACTCAAGTATCTGCTTATGTTTAGGTAAAAGAAGTTAAAGGGATATTAAACTAAGATTTTTTTTTCATGATTCAGATAGAGCTTGCAATTTTAAGCAAACTTTCTAATGTACTCCTATTATTAATTTTTAATTTTTCTTCGTTCTTTTTATTTGAAAAAAAGCAGGAAATCTTAGCTAAGGAGCCAGCCCTACATTTAAGCCACCAATCAGCAAGTGCAACCAAAAATGGGCTGGCTCCTAAGCTTACATTTTTTGCTTTTCAAATAAAGATAGTAAGAGAAACAAAGAAAATTTGATAATAGGAGTAAATTAGAAAGTTGCTTAAAATTGCATGCTCTATCTGAATCATGAAAGAAAAAAAAATGTGGGTTTAGTGTCCTTTTAAGCCTTAAAGGGACACTAAAAATACACGGGTGTCTGGAATTCCTGACTCCTTAAAGTTTAAGGAGTAGAATTCCAGACACCCATGTATTTTTTGCTTCTTTACGGGTCTGTCAAAATGGCTGTGAAAAATCCTTTTAAGGGAAGTTTAAAGTCAAAATTAAACTTTCATGGTTCAAGTTTTTTAATTTTAAAAAATGTGTCTTCTATTATAAATTTAATTACCTTGAAGAGCATACCTAGATAGGCTGAAGAGCATGGTACAAGTGTTTTGAGCACTAAATGCCAACAATGTTTATTATACATTGCTACAAGCACTGCTTGCCGTATAGTGTTCAAGGCACTTGCATGCTTCATAGCCTTCCTAGGTACTGTATATATAACACTAGCAAGTTTACTAATTAAAAACAGCAGCTTTTCTAATGGATTAGAATTATTGAAAAAGCAAAAAAGTCACCTGAGCTGTCATATGAATGTTTTCACATGGAAATGTTGATGGCTTAAAATGTTGCCACTGTGTTCCATGATACAAACTGAGTGGCAAAAACAACAAGTTTAAAGGGACACTGAACCCAATACATTTCTTTCGTGATTCAGATAGAGCATGACATTTTAAGCAACTTTCTAATTTACTCCTATTGTCAAATTTTCTTCATTCTCTTGGTATCTTTATTTGAAATGCAAGAATCTAAGTTTAGATGCCGGCCCATTTTTGGTGAACAACCTGGCTTGTTCTTGCTGATTGGTGGATAAATTCATCCACGAATAAAAAATTGCTGTCCAGAGTACTGAAGCAAAAAAAAAAGCTTAGATGCCTTCTTTTTCAAATAAAGATAGCTAGAGAACAAAGAAAAATTGCTAATAGGAGTAAATTAGAAAGTTGCTTAAAATTGCATGCTCTATCTGAATCACAAAATAAAAAATTTGGGTTCAGTGTCCCTTTAACTGCTCTACATAAAAGTGTGCTGAAGTAAAATAAGTAAGATATACGTTTATGAAATTAAAAGGAAAATCTAGTTTTAAAATAAAATTGTTACTTTTAAACAAATTGATGATTACAGCAACCTCAGAGCTCTGGTGCAGTTACACTATCTGTTAAAAATGATTTAAAAAAAATATTGCATTAAAAAGTTATAAGGGCTCAAAGATATGAGGTCTCAAGTGTTAAAAAAAAGGACTGCAAAGGGCTTTCACATAAAGATACCTACGTATGCAAGTCTAAATATGTATATAGTGTGTATATATATATATATATACTGTATATATATATATATATATATACGTATATATGTATTTACAGACATATATACACATATAAACACATAAATACATATGTACACACACACACACACATATATATATATATATATATACTGTATATATATACGTTTATATGTATTTACAGACATATATACACATATAAACACATAAATACATATGTACACACACACACACATATATATATATACTGTATATATATACGTTTATATGTATTTACAGACATATATACACATATAAACACATAAATACATATGTACACACACACACACACACATATATATATATACTGTATATATATACGTTTATATGTATTTACAGACATATATACACATATAAACACATAAATACATATGTACACACACACCACACACATATATATATATACTGTATATATATACGTTTATATGTATTTACAGACATATATACACATATAAACACATAAATACATATGTACACACACACACACACACACATATATATATATATACTGTATATATATACGTTTATATGTATTTACAGACATATATACACATATAAACACATAAATACATATGTACACACACATATATATATATACTGTATATATATACGTTTATATGTATTTACAGACATATATACACATATAAACACATAAATACATATGTACACACACACACACACATATATATATATAAGTTAATTGAAGCCCTTTGCAGTCAAGTAGATGAAAACATGTTTTAAAATGCTATATTTGACATCACAAAATAAAAAATGGTAGTGGATCCTTGGTTATCATGTGGTCCCTTCTATGACGTGCATGTAGGGCAGCCCACAGCTAAGGTGCGAAGTACAGCTACATAACAAACACTACACACCAATATATACTGTATGTATGAATGTTTATATAGACATGTTGTAAACAGACCTATAGACCTACACATTTAAATGGATAACCAGAAAAAATAAATAAACTGCTGGGCACTGCACCTTCTGGACTGGCTGTGATTCTATCACCAAGAGGGACCTTGGGGCAATTGTGACCCTGCCCCAGGCCAACCCTGTTAGGGACATTTATTATGCTTTGTTATACTAACAATTAACAGGTAAGACCATCATATGGGATTTTTTTTATTGATATGTAGATAATTTATATAGCTTAAGTGATATTGGAAAATTTGAGAACCATTGGTACTTTTTAACAATTTTTGTGTACTAGTGGCTTAATGTTTAGTAAGCTCATAACTTCCTTTCACTTGCCATGGCCTTGTAATAAAATACCTTCATTTACCCTTATAATATCATCATTATCTCCATATTTATTGTGTTTCTGGAGTTGTGTAGCTGCTATTTTCATCCTAGATTTCCATTTATGCTGCTGTTTTTACTTGATTATATTTTAAACTCAAAGTGAAATCCCCCGTTAAGATAAAAAAAAAAATTGCAATGCACTTACATTGTTTTGTCTGATTTCCCTGTAATTTCCATCTGAAAATTGTACTTTTTTCACTAATTGGCCGCATTTCAAGAGATGTGCCTGGTCTGTATAACAATGCAAATTTATTTTGTATTATTTTTATAATGCAGTGAGTTTTTTAATTAAAGGGACACGGAACCCAATTTTTTTCGAAGTGAAAAGCTTTTGGACCGCACAGGGTACTTTTGAATGTCAGGATCTTGATTCATGGCATCATTCCACTACTTGGAAGCTACCATTAGCCATGAGGCTCTGGATACATAACGAGAGCTAGCGGTGGTAAGCATAAGTGGTGGTCATCTTTTATCCAGCAATTCAGTTCAAGGCTAAAGTTGCTTGTATTCAGTAAAGACATTCCTAAACTTCAGCAATTTTGTGTTTGATACACTTAAAGGGACACTGAACCCAAATTTTTTTCTTTCGTGATTCAGATAGAGCATGCAATTTTAAGCAACTTTCTAATTTACTTCTATTATCAATTTTTCTTCGTTCACTTGCTATCTTTATTTGAAAAAGGCATCTAAGCTTTTTTTTGTTTGTTTCAGAACTCTGGACAGCACTGTTTTATTGGTGGATGAATTTATCCACCAATCAGCAAGAATAACCAAGGTTATTCACCAAAAATGGGCCGGCATCTAAACTTACATTCTTGCATTTCAAATAAAGATACCAAGACAAGGAAGAAAATTTGACAATAGGAGTAAATTAGAAAGTTGCCTAAAATTGCATGCTATATCTGAATCACAAAAGAAAAAATTTGGGTTCAGTGTCCCTTTAAAAAATAAATAAATTAGTGTATGAAACAGGAGGTTTTTTTACTCGTATAGTTTCCTTTTCTCTTCTGGCAATTTGTAGAAAATCTTTAAATAAAATATTGACTGCAAACAGGATGTAATTATTTAATGGCACATTATGGGGAACTAAAGGGACAGTAAAGCCAATATTAAACGTTCATGATTTAGACAGAGAATGGAATTTTAAACAACTTTCCAATTTATTTCTATTATCTAACTTGCTTTGCTCTATTGGTATCTTTTGTTGAAAAGCATACCTAGATAGCCTCGGGAGCACCAGTGCACTACTGGGAGCTAGCTGCTGTATGTATTGGGTACTTGTAAAGCTGCTGATTGGTAGTTGCACATACCAGCATATGCTTCTTCTTGTTGGCTCGCCTGATATTTTTAGCTAGCTCCCAATACTGCATAGCTGCTTTTTCAACAAAGGATTTGATGAGAATTAAGTATGCTATATCTGAATCATGAAGGAAAGGAAAGGGGTTTAATTTCCCTTTTAGTCAATGAACAAGTCCTCTGTGTTGTCATCAGTTAAATAAAAAAAAAAAAAAAAAAGATCCACAATAAAATTAAAAAAAGAAACGAAAAAATAAATTGGATAAATTTGAAACAATTGGTTGAGATTTTCTGACCCTAATATCTGCAGAGGAATATGCTGATGAGAAAGAGTAACATCTGAAGCTGAAATAGCTTTGTTACCTTGAGTTGAGGTCAGAGTATAAGACAACGGTGATTCCTTCTTCTATGAACCTCCAATACAGACAAAAGTAGATGCACAGTTATCGTTTACAATTGAGGTATGGTGTCTATAGTTCTTTTTAAGCCCCTTTCAGCTTTTAAAGTTCCCAGATTTTGTATCAGTTTTAAAGTTCTGTTTCCTTGGTGACAAAGATGACTTTTGGTAGAGGGTGCTTCAGACATACCAGGCTGGTTTGCCTTTGCTGTGCGTCTTAAGCTTTTTTTCCTAATCCTATTGCAAATCTTCAAGCCTCTATCAGCAGCTTCACTATAAGCTT
>NW_026510973.1:0-37500 GCF_027579735.1 Bombina bombina
TTTTTTTTTATATTAAAATTAAGGTGAAGAAGAATAGATATGAGTGCTGGGTGGCTGCCTGGCACAGACCAATTAACCAAAAGACTGAAAAAAAAATGAGGTATATTAATGCTGAGTGAGCCTGACAGACACAGGCCTGATAGTAAATGTAATTAGATTACACTAGCAAAATATTTTTTTATTTTTTTTTTAAATTTAAAATAATGTTATAAACGGATATTAACACTGGTGGCTGCTGGCTGGCACAGAGCAATGAACCAGAGTATATGCTGTGTGACACTGGCCTGATAGAAAATGAAAAAAAATTACACTAGCAAAATAATTAAATTTTTTGGTTAGTTAAATTTAAACTAATGTTGTTAGGGAGATATCAGTGGTGGCAGTAATCACAGCATATGCTGTGAGCCTTAAACACACAGCCTGAAAGCCAGGCAAATGCTAATAAAAAAAAAAAAAAAACAGCACGAAATATAGCCCTAAAAAGGGCTTTTTGGTGTCCTGTGCTTGCAGCAGAGATGAGTGGAGTCCTTCTGGACTGTAAATACACTAGCCTAGCTATGGCCTAGATTTGGAGTTTGGCGGTAGATGGGCTGTTAACGCTCCGCTGGCTTTTTTCTGGCCGCACCATAAAATTAACTCTGGTATCGAGAGTTCCAAAAAATGCTGCGTTAGGCTCCAAAAAAGGAGCGTAGAGCATTTTTACCGCAAATGCAACTCTCGATACCAGAGTTGCTTACGGACGCGGCCAGCCTCAAAAAACGTGCTCGTGCACGATTCTCCCATAGGAAACAATGGGGCTGTTTGAGCTGTAAAAAAACCTAACACCTGCAAAAAAGCAGCGTTCAGCTCCTAACGCAGCCCATTGTTTCCTATGGGGAAACACTTCCTACGTCTGCACCTAACACTCTAACATGTACCCCGAGTCTAAACACCCCTAACCTTACACTTATTAACCCCTAATCTGCCGCCCCCGCTATCGCTGACCCCTGCATATTATTATTAACCCCTAATCTGCCGCTCCGTACACCGCCGCAACCTACGTTATCCCTATGTACCCCTAATCTGCTGCCCCTAACACCGCCGACCCCTATATTATATTTATTAACCCCTAATCTGCCCCCCACAACGTCGCCGCCAGCTACTTACAATAATTAACCCCGAATCTGCCGACCGCAAAGCGCCGCCACCTACGTTATCCTTATGTACCCCTAATCTGCTGCCCCTAACACCGCCACCCCCTATATTATATTTATTAACCCCTAATCTGCCCCCCTCAACGTCGCCGACACCTGCCTACACTTATTAACCCCTAATCTGCCGAGCGGACCGCACCGCTACTATAATAAAGTTATTAACCCCTAACCCGCCTCACTAACCCTATCATAAATAGTATTAACCCCTAATCTGCCCTCCCTAACATCGCCGACACCTAACTTCAATTATTAACCCCTAATCTGATGACCGGAGCTCATCGCTACTATAATAAATGGATTAACCCCTAAAGCTAAGTCTAACCCTAACACTAACACCCCCCTAACTTAAATATAATTTAAATCTAACAAAATAAATTAACTCTTATTAAATAAATTATTCCTATTTAAAGCTAAATACTTACCTGTAAAATAAACCCTAATATAGCTACAATATAAATTATAATTATATTGTAGCTATTTTAGGATTAATATTTATTTTACAGGCAACTTTGTAATTATTTTAACCAGGTACAATAGCTATTAAATAGTTAAGAACTATTTAATAGTTACCTAGTTAAAATAATTACAAATTTACCTGTAAAATAAATCCTAACCTAAGTTATAATTAAACCTAACACTACCCTATCAATAAATTAATTAAATAAACTACCTACAATTACCTACAATTAACCTAACACTACACTATCAATAAATAAATTAAATACAATTGCTACAAATAACTACAATTACATAAACTAACTAAAGTACAAAAAATAAAAAAGAACTAAGTTACAAAAAATAAAAAAATATTTACAAACATAAGAAAAATATTACAACAATTTTAAACTAATTACACCTACTCTAAGCCCCCTAATAAAATAACAAAGACCCCCAAAATAAAGATCCCATTGAAAAGATAGGATACGCAATTGACGTAAGGGGATCTGCGGTATGGAAAAGTCGCGGCTGAAAAGTGAGCGTTAGACCCTTTAATCACTGACTCCAAATACCGGCGGTAGCCTAAAACCAGCGTTAGGAGCCTCTAACGCTGGTTTTCACGGCTAATGCCAAACTCCAAATCTAGCCGTATGTTTTTCCTATTAATGTCAGGAGCAAAAACACAACACGTCCTCTCATTAAGAAAGCAAGGTCGTTATGAGTCTAAAATGGTGGATTCCGAGTAGCTGGGAGGGTCTGTGAGGGAGTGTCTGATGTTGATTGGCTCTAATGTGTCAGGTGGCTGTGACATAAAGGGTCAAAGTTTCCTCTATGATGACACATAGGGGCGGATCTAAGCCATGTGTTCGCCCACAAACGCGAACGCGAACAAGCTATGTTCGCTGTGAAACGTTCGCGGGCGAACAGTTCGGGACATCACTATTTATTAACCGCTAATCTGCCGCCCCCAACGTCGCCACCACCTACCTACAATTATTAACCCCTAATCTGCCGACCGGACATCACCGCCACTATAATAAATGTATTAACCCCTAAACCGCCGCACCCGCCTCGCAAACACTATAATAAATTTTATTAACCCCTAATCTGCCCTCCCTAACATCGCCACCACCTACAATTATTAACCCCTAATCTGCCGCCCCCAACGTCGCCGATACTATAATAAAGTTATTAACCCCTAAACCTAAGTCTAACCCTAACCCTAACACCCCCCTAAGTTAAAGCTATTTTTAATAAATCTAAATAAAATTACTATAATTAAATAAATTATTCCTATTTAAAACTAAATACTTAAATATAAATAAACCATAAGATAGCTACAATATAACTAATAGTTACATTGTAGCTATTTTAGGATTTATATTTATTTTACAGGCAACTTTGTATTTATTTTAACTAGGTACAATAGTTATTAAATAGTTAATAACTATTTAATAGCTACCTAGTTAAATAATTACAAAATTTCCTGTAAAATAAATCCTAACCTAAGTTACAAATACACCTAACACTACACTATCAATAAATTAATTAAATAAATTAACTACAATTATCTATACTAAAATACAATTAAATAAACTAAAATATATTACAAAAAAACAAACACTAAATTACAAAAAATAAAAAAATATTACAAGAAGTTTAATCTAATTACACCTAATCTAATCCCCCTAATAAAATAAAAAAGCCCCCAAAATAATAAAATTCCTTATCCTAAACTAAATTACAAGGTAATCAGCTCTTTTACCAGCCCTTAAAATGGCTTTTTGCGGGGCATTGCCCCAAAGTAATCAGCTCTTTTACCTGTAAAAAAATGAAATACAATCCCCCCCCAACATTACAAGCCACCACCCACACACCCCTACTCTAAAACCCACCCGAACCTAACACTACCCCATTGAAAATCGCCATACCTTGAGCCGTGTTCACCCAGCCGGGCACCGTTGGGGCAGAAGAGGACATCCGGACCGGCAGACTTCTTCATCCAAGCGGCATCTTCTATCTTCATCCTTCCGGAGCGGAGCCATCTTCTATCCAGCCGACGCGGAGCCATCCTCTTCTTCCGATGTCCTAACGAAGAATGACGGTTCCTTTAAATGACATCATCCAAGATGGCGTCCCTCGAATTCCGATTGGCTGATAGGATTCTATCAGCCAATTGGAATTAAGGTAGGAAAATTCTGATTGGTTGATTTAATCAGCCAATCGGATTAAAGTTCAATCCGATTGGCTGATTGGATCAGCCAATAGAATTGACCTCGCATTCTATTGGCTGATCCAATCAGCCAATCGGATTTAACTTCAATCCGATTGGCTGATTAAATCAACCAATCGGAATTTTCCTACCTTAATTCCGATTGGCTGATAGAATCCTATCAGCCAATTTGAATTCGAGGGACGCCATCTTGGATGACGTCATTTAAAGGAACCGTCATTCTTCGTTAGCACATCGGAGGAAGAGGATGGCTCTACGTCGGCTGGATAGAAGATGGCTCCGCTCCGGAAGGATGAAGATAGAAGATGCCGCCTGGATGAAGATGTCTGCCAGTCTGGATGTCCTCTTCTGCCCGGATAGGATGAAGACTTCTGCCGATCTGGATGTCCTCTTCTGCCCCATCGGTGCCCGGCTGGGAGAACACGGCTCAAGGTAGGGTGATCTTCAATGGGAAGCAGCACTCTTACTCCATAGTCCATAAAATCCAAAGGTTTATTACAAAAATGTTTAAAACAAGTAGACAAGTAGACAAGCACGAAACATGTAAGGATTTGCTTCCCCCCCTCCACCTGTATAGCTTGCATTTGTACTGTGCTGTGCTTGTCTACTTGTCTACTTGTTTTAAACATTTTTGTAATAAACCTTTGGATTTTATGGACTATGGAGTAAGAGTGCTGCTTCCCTCTACTTTCTACTATTGGATTTGGCTTGATTCGCATTTTTAGCTGGCACCGCGCCAACAGTGCTTCTCTTTCTTTTTGCCGACATTCTGGGGCTGTAATTGGATAGCAGCGCACACACCCTCTTCAGGCTGTAGCGACGTCACTCTCCTACTCACTGATCTTCAATGGGGTAGTGTTAGGTTTTTTTAAGGGGGGATCGGGTGGGTTTTAGAGTAGGGGTGTGTGGGTGGTGGGTTGTAATGTTGGGGGGGCATTGTATTTTTTTTTTTACAGGTAAAAGAGCTGATTACTTTGGGGCAATGCCCCACAAAAAGCCCTTTTAAGGGCTGGTAAAAGAGCTGATTACTTTGTAATTTAGTTTAGGATAGGGAATTTTATTATTTTGGGGGGCTTTTTAATTTTATTAGGGGATTAGATTAGGTGTAATTAGATTAAACTTCTTGTAATATTTTTTTATTTTTTGTAATTTAGTGTTTGTTTTTTTTGTAATATAGTTTAGTTTATTTAATTGTATTTTAGTATAGATAATTGTAGTTAATGTATTTAATTAATTTATTGATAGTGTAGTGTTAGGTGTATTTGTAACTTAGGTTGGGATTTATTTTACAGGAAATTTTGTAATTATTTTAACTAGGTAGCTAAAATAAATAAATAAAGTTGCCTGTAAAATAAATATAAATCCTAAAATAGCTACAATGTAACTATTAGTTATATTGTAGCTATCTTATGGTTTATTTTATAGGTAAGTATTTAGCTTTAAATAGGAATAATTTATTTAATTATAGTACTTTTATTTAGATTTATTAAAAATAGATTTAACTTAGGGGGGTGTTAGGGTTAGACTTAGGTTTAGGGGTTAATAACTTTATTATAGTAGCGGCGATGTTGGGGGCAGCAGATTAGGGGTTAATAATTGTAGGTATGTGGCGGCGATGTCCGGTTGGCAGATTAGGGGTTAATAATTGTAGGTAGGTGGCGGCGACGTTGGGGGAGGCAGATTAGGGGTTAATAAATATAATATAGGTGTTAGGCAAATTCCATTAAAAAGATAGGATACGCAATTGACGTAAAGGGATTTGCGGTATGGAAAAGTTGCGGGAAAAAAAGTGAGCGGTAGACCCTTTCCTGCCTGACTTGTAATACCAGCGGGCGTTAAAAAGCAGCGTTAGGACCCCTTAATGCTGCTTTTTAAAGCTAACGCAGAACTCGTAATCTAGGCGATAATGTTTAAACAATGTTGCAAGTAATCAGACTGCATAAAAACCTGTGAAGCTAACCACTTAATGCCTTCAGTTTTAACAACTAGTATTATGCCCTGTAAAATGAACCCTTTATTGCCTAAAGTTTAGCTTACATACCAAATTCACTCCTAGGGGCCGATTTATCAACAGTCGGACGGACATGATCTGCTGTAGCGGATCATGTCCGCCCGACATCGCTGAATGCCGACAGCACTGCTGCATGCCGACAGCACTGGTGAACTGCTTGTGCAATGCCGCCCCCTGCAGATTTGCGGCCAATCGGCCAAAAGCAGTTGGTGTCAATCAACCCGGTCGTATACGATTGGGTTGATTGCTAGTTAAGGAGCAACATACTTAAAACTGCTGCTTCTTAATTGCTGTTTCCGGCGAGCCTGGAGGCTCGCGCGGAAACAGGGGGATCAGGGGCCATTCGGCCCTTGTTAAATAGACCCCCTAGAGTAATGTGTCTTACACTAATTCTACTTCTGCTTTTTTCCCTACCCATTACAAAAGCATTCTAAATTACATTGAATAACGGCGTGTCCTTTGCTTTATTAATTTTTCTCTGCTACTATAGGTGCTACAGCGTGCAATTTGTGTATTGTTTTAGGGTCTATTGTATGTGGTTTTTGGGGCAGAGGCTGTTAAAGGCCTTAGGTAGAACTTGAACATGAGGCCCCCCAGTAACGCATGCATATATTCACATGCTCCTACACACAGTCCTTTACCCATACATTCACACACTCATATACAAAGACATTTACCCACAAATGCATGGACTCATATACACAATAATATACCATACAGGGAGTGCAGAATTATTAGGCAAATGAGTATTTTGACCACATCATCCTCTTTCTGCATGTTGTCTTACTCCAAGCTGTATAGGCTTGAAAGCCTACTACCAATTAAGCATATTAGGTGATGTGCATCTCTGTAATGAGAAGGGGTGTGGTCTAATGACATCAACACCCTATATCAGGTGTGCATAATTATTAGGCAACTTCCTTTCCTTTGGCAAAATGGGTCAAAAGAAGGACTTGACAGGCTCAGAAAAGTGAAAAATAGTGAGATATCTTGCAGAGGGATGCAGCACTCTTAAAATTGCAAAGCTTCTGAAGCGTGATCATCGAACAATCAAGCGTTTCATTCAAAATAGTCAACAGGGTCGCAAGAAGCGTGTGGAAAAACCAAGGCGCAAAATAACTGCCCATGAACTGAGAAAAGTCAAGCGTGCAGCTGCCAAGATGCCACTTGCCACCAGTTTGGCCATATTTCAGAGCTGCAACATCACTGGAGTGCCCAAAAGCACAAGGTGTGCAATACTCAGAGACATGGCCAAGGTAAGAAAGGCTGAAAGACGACCACCACTGAACAAGACACACAAGCTGAAACGTCAAGACTGGGCCAAGAAATATCTCAAGACTGATTTTTCTAAGGTTTTATGGACTGATGAAATGAGAGTGAGTCTTGATGGGCCAGATGGATGGGCCCGTGGCTGGATTGGTAAAGGGCAGAGAGCTCCAGTCCGACTCAGACACCAGCAAGGTGGAGGTGGAGTACTGGTTTGGGCTGGTATCATCAAAGATGAGCTTGTGGGGCCTTTTCGGGTTGAGGATGGAGTCAAGCTCAACTCCCAGTCCTACTGACAGTTTCTGGAAGACACCTTCTTCAAGCAGTGGTACAGGAAGAAGCCTGCATCCTTCAAGAAAAACATGATTTTCATGCAGGACAATGCTCCATCACACGCGTCCAAGTACTCCACAGCGTGGCTGGCAAGAAAGTGTATAAAAGAAGAAAATCTAATGACATGGCCTCCTTGTTCACCTGATCTGAACCCCATTGAGAACCTGTGGTCCATCATCAAATGTGAGATTTACAAGGAGGGAAAACAGTACACCTCTCTGAACAGTGTCTGGGAGGCTGTGGTTGCTGCTGCACGCAATGTTGATGGTGAACAGATCAAAACACTGACAGAATCCATGGATGGCAGGCTTTTGAGTGTCCTTGCAAAGAAAGGTGGGTATATTGGTCACTGATTTGTATTTGTTTTGTTTTTGAATGTCAGAAATGTATATTTGTGAATGTTGAGATGTTATATTGGTTTCACTGGTAAAAATAAATAATTGAAATGGGTATATATTTGTTTTTTGTTAAGTTGCCTAATAATTATGCACAGTAATAGTCACCTGCACACACAGATATCCCCCTAAAATAGCTATAACTAAAAACAAACTAAAAACTACTTCCAAAACTATTCAGCTTTGATATTAATGAGTTTTTTGGGTTCATTGAGAACATGGTTGTTGTTCAATAATAAAATTAATCCTCAAAAATACAACTTGCCTAATAATTCTGCACTCCCTGTACGCTTTATCATTTTATATTACCATTTCAAGTGTTTAACGCGCCTTTAAGTCTTACTGACCTACAGTAATTAAATACACTAAAATACTTTATACGATTGAATGGTAAACTCAGGTGTACCAGGAGTGCCTCCACCCACTCAGAATTCACTTTATTGTACCCGTGTCCCTCCATACAGTGTCTGAGACCCTCTCTGGTGTGCCTATTTCTTCACTTAAATCTCACTTGCCTACAATAATTAAATATACTAAAATACTTCATATGATTGAATAATAAATGCAGTTGTGCCTGGAGTGCCTTCACCCAGTCAGAATTCACTCCAGTGTGCACATGTCCCTTCATACAGTGTCTGAAACCCTCTCAGGTGTGGCCTATGTTTCCTCACTTAAAAAAGGCCATGAAACCCACATTTTTTCTTTCATGATTTAGAAAGAGAATGTAATTTTAAACATCTTTCTAATTTACTTATATTATCTAATTTGTTTTTATTCTCTTGATATTCTTTGCTGAAAAGCATATCTAGATATGCTCAGTAGCTGCTGATTGGTTGCTGCACATAGAAGCCTTGTGTGATTGGCTCACCATGTGCATTGCTTTTTCTTCAACTAAGGATATCTAAAAAAATGAAGCAAAATAAATAATAGAAGTAAATTGTAATGTTGTTTAAATTTGTATTCTCTATCTGAATCACGAAAGAAAGATTTTGGGTTTAGTGGCCCTTTAATTCTAACTGACCTACAATAACTAAATATGCTGAAATGCTTAATAGGGTTGAAGGCTAAACTTAGTTGTACCTAGAGTGCCTCCACTAGTCAAAACTCACTCCAGGGATCTCTGGTCCCACCGTATAGTATCTGAGGACCCTCCCTGGTGTGCCTGTTTCTTCACTTAAAGGGCCACTGTAAGTAAATATTTTCTATGCCTGTTACTAACTAACTTCCCCAAATACCCTTTTTTAGCAATAGCATTTCATTAACATATCTCTACCGTATATCAGAAACCTTGTCTGCAAATTTAATTGTTTTCCAAACCCACTCCGTGGGTATCCTTTGCTCTGTACCAATCCGTTTACAATACCTAAATGGCGCTTTAAACACAAAGTTATTGGTTTAAGTATTTTGAACATGCAGTGCTGAAAATAGTGGGCAGGATAACGTGACATCATCGGCGAATAAAAATATATAACTTTTAGAACGTTATGAAACTTCGTTTTGGAGAAAATATAGATCAGTAGGTTTTAATTGTTTATTAACTTTAATAGTTAGTTGTTTAGCTTAAAAATTATAACAGAAAGTAATCCTTTAAAGAGATATTATACACTCATTTTTTTCTTTGCATTCATTTTTTTCAGATTATCTATTTATATAGCCCACAAAGTTTTTTTTGTAAAAAAAAAAAATATATATAGTTTTGCTTATTTTTAAATAACATTGCTCTGACTTTCAGACTTCTAACCAAGCCCCAAAGTTTTAGGAGAATACGTCAGATAACTACTCCAGCTTGCTCCTGTTTGTGTAAAGGGTTTTTTCATATGCAAAAGAAGGGGAGGGGGGAGTGTCTTATTTTTCACTTGCAGTGGGCTTTTAAACTGAGAGCTTCTAAGTTTTTAAACAGTTTTATACTGGATTTTTATAGTAGTTTCTATTACATGCAGTTATATTGAAAATTGGTGTATACTGCCCCTTTAAGTCTCACTGACCTACAATAATGAAATAAGCTAAAATACTGCATAGGAATAAATTATCAACTTAGTTATACTTAGGGCTCCATTTATCAATCATTTGGGGAATTCCTCCTTCTGTTCTCCTATCAGTTCTCCACAGCTCTCCTTAGGAGAGGAGCACATGTGCACCCATATTTATCATAAAAAGTTGTTTTTTCTCCATGGGAGAGCTGAGGAGAGCTGGGGGAGAACTAATGATAAATTTCTCCAGTCGGATTAGTATCTTCTCCTTATTTATCACTAAAAAATAAGCAACTATTCTCCATGTCAATCATATATAAACCAATAGAAATCTTTATACAGCCTTCCTAGTAGCTTTGTTAACGCCCCCTCTTCAGCAAACTTTCATATAAGAAAATAGATCTACATTTTCATTGTTTTTGTGCTTCAATTTTAGTGCTTTTTTATATCTTATTTTTATGCCCCAATAGATATCATTTTTGTGCTCTGTTATATATTATTTTGGTGCTCCATTATATATATATTTTTTACTCCATCATAAATTATTATTGCACTCCAATAACCATTATTATTGTGCTTTGTTATAGATAATTTTTGCACCTTGTAGAGACCTTTTTTTGTGTGTAACTGCTTCTACAACTGGTAGAGAATAGATTTCTAATGCTGTTCTCCACTTAACTATGGAGAACTTTAAGGTAGGAACTTGCAGGAGAACTTTCAGTCCTCCACAGGAGAATATAAATGATAAATTTGTAACTAGGAGAATTATGAGGAGAACTATATGAAATACGACTAAAAAGATCTAATTTAACCCTTTTTTTGGAGAACATGTTCTCCAAGGAGAGTTAGAACAGAGTAGGAGAATTTTTACAGTCGAACTTGCCCATTTTTTTATAGGAGTATTTTTGAATGATAAATAGGAAAATTATTTCTCATGAGAACTTTTAGGAGAAAATATAGGAGAATTGGAATGATAAATAGAGCCCCTAGAGTGCCTCCAACCCAGACAAAGTTATCTTCAGTGAGCTTTTGTCCCACACTAAAGTTGCCTGGGACCCTCTCAGGTGTGCCTATATTTCCTCTCTTAAGTCTATTTTACCTACAATAATTAAATATGCTAATATACTTCATAGGATTGAAGGGTAAACTCTGTAGTACTTAGAGGCGCATCCACCTAGAACTCACTCCAATATGCCCTTGTCTATCTCAGTATTTTTACCATGCTGTCATTAAAGGATTACTTTCTGTTATAATTTTTAAGCTAAACAACTAACATATTAAAGTTAATAAACATTAATTAAAACCCTACTGACCTATATTTTCTCCAAAACAAAGTTTCATAACGTTCTAAAAGTTTATATCTTTTATTCGCCAATGATGTCACGTTATCCTGCCCACTATTTTCAGCACTGAGTGTTCAAAATACCAATTATTATTATTATAACCAATAACTTTGTGTTTAAAGCGCCATTTTAAAACCTAGGTATTGTAAACAGATTGGTACAGAGCAAAGGATACCCACAGAGTGGGTTTGGAAAACAATTAAATTTGCAGACAAGATTTCTGATATACGGTAGAGATATGTTAATGAAATGCTATTTGGGGTAGTTAGTTAGTAACAGGTATAGAAAATATTTACTTACAGTGGCCCTTTAACCCTTTCCCCACATTGATTCCCTTGTTATGAACCTCATATTTTGCAGCCAGTAACCCAGCTTCCTCTACATTCTGTAGATCCCAATTTACCCCTTTCCATACGTCCAATGTGACAAGGCACATGCACAATTTTCTTGTTGTGCGTACATGTTGGAATTGGAACCTTAAATTAATTTGACTCAGAGGAACCAAATTCATTTATGTGATTCAGTTTCTGAAGAACCAAATAACTAAAAATGCACATGTGAATCGACTGGCTATTACAGGATAGGTTTAAAACAGGTTAGAGATTGTAAGGTAAATGGTTATATGGCAAGGGTGATTCTAATGTTTACGGGGTTGAAGGTGGAAAGTGAGTTACATGTCTGAGGGCAAGCTGAATCTGAGCAGAAGGAGGAAGGATATAATTGGTTTTATGATAGGTAAGAATAGGGAGGGGTTTGGAGATACATTTATACATTGAAATGGTTAATGTGGGGACTGCACAGTGAGGAGCAGAGGGTTAGAGAGACATATAAGGGATGAGAGTCAAGAGGGGGAGGAAGAGAGACAGAGAGAGAGAAAGAGACCATGGGGAGAACAACACATAAGGAGAGAGATGGATAGATAGAGACACACACAAGGGGGGGGGGAGAGGGACCACTGCATTTTAAAGTAATAAAACAAGCAGAGCTACAGAGTTCAGAAAATGAGTCTATAATTTAGTGTGAAGTACAAAGGCAAGCTGCTAAGTTAGTGGGTGTAAAGTTTGAGTAAACAAAATACAAAAACGACCCTGCTGTAAAAGAGTAAAAAAACCACTAAACCACATTCATTTAATTATCATTTTCACTAACAGAATCCCTTTCAGTAAAATCTTACTTTAATAAGATGTGGCTGAAACACTGCTCTCTGTGCCTCTTTTCCTGCTCTGTAAGGATTCAGGAAGTGACAGTGGCACATTCCACTGCACTAAGAGGGGAAGAAACAGAACTCTCTTTTTCACTTTAGCAAAGCTAGCAGGTTCACAGGACAGCAACAAAATATATGAAAGTTGTTTTTTTCCGTTTTTGTTTTTGTTTTATATGATTTAACATCCAGCCCCCAACCCTATGTTCCACTTACTAATACCTCTCGCTGGATTGGTTCAGCCCAAATAAGACTGCCTCAAATAAGCAGTTAATGGGCCATGCAATGATCTTAACCACTTGCATCCAGTAGGTGGCGGAGCATGTTGTGTAATGGTGGGCAGACCTGATTGTGCCTCTCCATTGCACAACATATAGCTGTGAAGAAAAAAAATGCTGGGGGAAAAAAAATTACATTTTTTTTTTTTTTTTAAAGAGCCAATAAAAAAAAAAATATATTTTTGCCCATATGAGAGGTGAAGCACTGCCTCACCTGCCTCTAGTGACTGCACATCACTGGTATGAAGTTATAGTGAGGGTAAGGGATGAAAGAGGTTAATATATTTATATGGAGACTAATATTAATATTGCAAGGGTTAATAGGAAAATGGGGTTAATAATGAAAATAGATTAAAATTCAGTATGTCAATATGTGCCCTAAAGACAGTCCCAGTTTTCATTTTAGAAGCCCTCTGTGCAGTTTCTTTAAGATGCAACATTGTACTGTATTAAGAAACATTGGTATAGAAAACATCAACAGTGGCTGGGAATTTAAAATGCTTGTTTCTCCCATAGAGAATAAAATACGCTAAAATAAGAGATTACTGCCTAAAGTTTAGCTTACATACCAAATTCACTCCTAGGGCCGATTTATCATCACTCGGACGGACATGATCTGCTGAAGGGGATCCATGTCCGCCCAACATCGCTGAATGCCGACAGCGTATGCTTATTTAACATGTGCACAAGGGTGACTGCACACAGAAAAGGATTCAATTAGAGTCGAGACAGGAGAAATATGTCATTTGCAGTGAGGAAATGGTTAAAGGGACATTAAACTTTTTTCTTTCTTTCATGATTTAGAAAGAACATGGCATTTTAAACAGCTTTCTAGTTTACTTCTATTATCTAATTTGCTTCATTCTCTTGATATAATTTGCTGAAACGCATATCTAGATAGGCTCAGTAACTGCTGATTGGTGGGCTGCACATAGATGCCTCATGTGATTGGCTCATCCATGTGCATTGCTATTTCTTCAACAAAGGATATCTAAGAATGAAGCATATTAGATAAAGAAATATACAATGGACGTTGTTTTAAAATGGTTTTCTTCTGTAACTGAATCATGAAAGAACATTTTGGGTTTTTATGTCCCTTTAATGTATGGCTGAAGTTTATAATGAGGGGTAAGGGATGAAATAGGTGAAATATATTTATATGGAGACTAATATTAGTATTTGTAAGGGTTAATAGGAAATGGGGTTAATAACTGATGGCATTGCAAGGGGTTAATAGGAAAATAGATTAAATTCAGCATATCAATATGTGCCCTAAAGACTGTGCAGTTTTCATTTTAGAAGCTCTGTGTGCAGTTTCATCTAGATGCAACATTGTATATAGAAACATCAACAGTGGCTGGGAAAATTTAAACGCTTACCATAGATGATAAAATACGCTAAAGATAAGACTATTATATACCCCCAAAATTAATAAAAGAAATATATACAATGCATCTCTATACTTTATTTAATAAACTAAATGAATCTGCTTTTTCAGATTTGTGTGATGCCCTCATTTTGTAAAATGCTGTTACTATGTAAAATGTCATGTATTTTCAGTTAATACGTTTTTAAAATTGCTTTATTGAAAAAAAAAATTAATATGACTTTTTTCCTTAGCCAAAGTTGTGACTATTTATTGCGACTTTATTTCTTTCACCTCTGCAAACATAGTGGCAGAGTTGCTGATTTAAGTCTGCCTGTTCATACAGATTTATCCTCCCGGTAAAACCTCTTTATTTGAAAAAGTTGGTGGTCTTATAGATAGGCTTAACCAGAAGTCCCACTTTTACTGGATTGTCCGGGTTTGGGGCGCTGTCCCAGTGTCCACCCAGTGTTCAGTTCTGTCCAGTAGGGATGGCCACCTCCAGGTTTCAAATCATGTGTCCGGCCTTTCAGACCACCTGAAACCCAGACACATTATTCAAAATGACTGGACTGTGACTCTCCAGCATAGGTTGGATGCTGGTACTTTGTTACATACAGCCCCTGCTTAGCTTAACGTTCGTTGTCCTTCAAAGTTTACATTTAGTAATACAGGGCTGAGTGAGCAGCATAGGGTTTTTTGAATTTTGTAGTACTACTTGGTTTATTTTTCTAATAATTTAACACCCCCCGACCCCTGGTGACATTGCCGTTAATACACGTTTAGGGGAATCATATGGGTATGATTAGGAAGTACAGACAGGAAGGATTTTTGGCGTGGATCTTGCTTTACTTCATGCAGGGATACATTTTGGCTATAATCTTCCTGCATTTATGGTATAGGAGTAGCCCTCTTAAACAGCTTTAGCAGGTACAATTACGGGTTTCTTTTGTACTTTCATTCATGTTGTATTTATGTCTATCAGTATTTGGCTCTGTTCCTTAATTAGGGACACACATAAAACACATATTACACTGCAGATAATAAATTGTGAAACTTGATCAATATGAAAGGGGGATAATTATGCTTGATTTTTGGCATTATTTAGAATCTGAGGATTTAGATTAATGATTTATTTGTCATGACAACCGTAATGTGCCATTTTTAACTAATGGGGGGTGGTGTTATGGTCTATTTAAATATGTGTGATTCACTTGTTTGCTGAGGAAGGGTAGAGGTATCCCCAAAACATTACACACAATAAAAGCTACAACTTTTAAAAGGACCGGTAATTGCCCACGCCCCCCTTGACCACGCACCTGACCACACCCCCACTGGCAACGCCGCCCAGGTGTGGTCCCAGTTTCAAACATGTACACACATAAAAGCTACTACTTTAAAAGGACCGGTAATTGCCACGCCCCCTTGACCACGCTCCTGACCACCCCCCACTGGCACCGCGCCAGGTGGTCCCCAGTTTCACCTCTAAAAATTATGGTAAGCCTACTTATAGGAAATATTATATACCGCCTGTTGTTCTCAGATTTGCACTACAGTGTTCATGTCTTATGGTCATGGCGAATCATGGTATAATGTTTCTCACGCAGAGAATTTGCTACAAGGCCGTCCTTCAGTGGGTGACGTAACAGCACACCTTGTTGGACAGGCTAAAGTCACGGCCACCCCCTAACACTTTTAGTGGCGATGAGCTTGATTCCGTTGCACATGGAAAGAAGGGCCGCACGTATCCCGGGTGCATGCGCAGAACGCTCTGTTCGAGATGAATGAGTCCGTAACACTAATAGTAGTCGGATTTTACGCATGTGCATTACGTAAATTTGTGGTATGCGCATGCGCACAATATGTTCCCCCCTCCCCTCGGGGTGAGGCCGGGGAGGAGGCTCCAGGGTCCGGGACTCTGAGCAGGAGAGGACCGGGGACCGAGGCCCAAGGGCAGGCCGCAGCACTGAGTGCATCCGGGTTAAGAGCAGGCGTCAAGATGGTGAGAATGGAATGATGAAGTTGTAAATGTTAAATGTATGTGCGATTTACCTGTACACAGGTATTAAATTAGTGCACCAGGAAATGCAAGTATATAGACACAGACACCCGATATAGAAAATTACTAAAAACCAGTGCGTGTATATGCTTACACTTGCTAATTTTTTTTAGGTTTGGCAGCTGCCTTTCAATAGCATTGCAACGTATTATTCTATAAACTTGGAAATTATTCAGCTAGGTAGTTCTATTATATTATAATGGGAAATATGTATCTGGAAAATAAAGCTGTATTTTTAACATTTAAAAGTTTTGAATATATCTAGATGATATTTTAAACTCTGAAATCAATATAAAACTTGGTAGACATTTTATATGCTATATTTCAGTATACTTATAATGTATATTTATCAGTTTACCTTCTTTAAACGCTCTAAAGCCACTGCTTCATCTATGTATCATTTTAGCATGACACATGGGAGCAGAATTACTATGTGGCTGAGCTTTGAAAGCAAGTAAATTATATATAAATACAAATATAGTTCTCATGCTTTAATGAGCAGTTATTAAAAGAACAGTAAATACAAAATTAAACATTAATGATTCAGATAGAGCATGCAGTTTTAAACAACTTTTCTAATTTACTTTGATACAATTGCCTTGTTTTCTTGGTATCCTTTGTTGAAGCAAGAACCTAGATAGGAGGTTAGGGCCCATGCATGTGTCTTGAGTAGTATATGGCAGCAGTATTTTCCCACATTGCAAACACTGCTGCCAGATGGCTATAGAAATGTGCACGCACCTGAGCGCACCTTGATTACTCTTTAACAAAGGATATGAAGAGAGCTAAGCAAATTAATGACATAAGTACAAGTACTTGTACTTAACAGGATAGTAAAGTCACAATTAGACATTCATGATTTAGAAAGAGCATAACATTTTAAACAACTTTCCAATTTACTTCTGTTATTTAATTTTGCTTCATTCTCTTGTTATCCTTTGCTGAAAGGTATATCTAGGTAAGCTCAGGAGCAGCAAAGAACCTAGGTTCTAGCTGCTTATTGGTGGGTGTGTGTATATATATATATATAATTTATGTGTGTGTGTAAGAACAATAAATATTACCTTTCTGATTACAGTACTATACTATAAACTCTTAATGGTTCTCTTAACTCTTAATGGTTCTATGTATGTGGCTGTATTAAAATTATATACATTTAACCTTTTAGGTTGGCATTTATATGGCTGTATTGCCTAAATGGCAATAAGATATTGAGTGAATTATTAGAGTAGCAATGGCCATAATAGAAAGGGTCTAGCATTTTGGCCCCTTGACCTTAGGTTGGTAAAGGCAGTTCTAAAAATTCCAAGAAGTTTCTTATATCTGCTGAGCTCTTTTCTCTGTTGAAAGTCAAAATTAAATATTCAGGGATTCGGACAGAGCATACAATATAAAGGGATATTAAAACTGCTGAGCACAACTTCAATAATAATAGCTACTACTCACTATGTTATTGCATTTCATCCCTTTCTACAGCTCTTTTCAAACTAGTTCTCCTGCTTTAATAGCTTAATGTGTAAATACTGAAGCTCTCACCTCTTTGTACTGGGGGCTGCCATCTTGGAGCTTAGGTATTCTCCCAGTGTGTGACATACGCTGCTCACATTAACAGATCGGTAATATTGTCTATTTTTACAGCTGTATAATGTGCTTGGGTTAGGGCGCATCATACAAAGTAGGAACTGTACATTTTTGCAGAGGCTGCAATGCTCTATATTATTGAGTGCTTTTTAAAATATATATTTGTAAAACTGTAAAAAAATGTAAATCTCACATGATGTATTATGTACGCTAACCTTGAGCACATTATACAGATGTAAAAAAGTGGGCAATATTATTGATCTGTGAGTGTGCACAGCTTCCTGTCACAAGCTATGAGAATACATGACCTCCATGATGGCAGCTACAAGTACAAAAAGGCGTGCTTTAGTATCGGCACCTTTTAAAGTGAAAGTTAAGTTTCGTCTAAAAACTGCAAATTCCATTGATCCATATTTTCACCCTTTATGTACAGTAGTTGCTAAGTAGTTTTATAAAAAGACCCATAGGTTATTTTTTTATATTTATTATTTTATGACCTACCTTACTGATTCTCCGCCCACCCGCATGTTAAAGTTCCTGCATTTTTCTGAAAGTAAGAACGGTCCAACCCGCTCTTTTATGCTCCTTTTAAAGCATCCTGTATTGCGCATGTGCCCTTTAAAAAACGATCTATGGATAGTAGCTCCTGTCTTTGCCTTATGTTTTTGGGGGATAAGTCTACCCTAGGAGCTCACAAATACTGAGGAGGTGGTATACCCCTATCTGGGACACTGCTATACGAGGTGGAGCAAGATTGAGGATTGAGGAGCGCTCCCCTGGTTTTCTACCGGATCCACAAAGTGCGGCCTAGCCACGAGGCGGTGGTAAATATGGAGGCCTCTCGCATGGCTATATTGGCCCTTTTTGAGGAGCAACACCGTAATCTACTATGTAGACTAGACCGGCTAATACTGATTAGCAGTCGCTTGGGGCTCGGGAGGGAGATAGACCTCCTGCGACTTCCACTACTGGTGAGGACCCTAACCCCAAGAGAATACCTCCGGCCACTATGCACTAGAGATGGAGCTACCTGGGGTCCCAAAGAGTAGTTTGGTGCGAGACCGGTGGCTTGCGAGCCTTGCCTGCTCCCCTTAGCCCTCACCCGAGAAACAGCTGCAGACGCTTCTGATGACGGAGGCAGTCCGAGTGCGGAGATGGTGACTGGGGAAAATCTGCATGCTCAGCCTGACCCTGATGCCGCTGACAACGCTTCTCTCACCTCATACTAGCGCTGCCTGGTTCCTATACAGAGGTGAGGTCATCTGGCTGAATGCGGGGACTTACCTTCGCGGCCTATCTGCGGTACATGCCGACCAGCTTCCCCAGGGCGCACCTGTCTTCCCAGCTGCTCAGACAGGCATTAAAAACTGTCGAGTAGGTGTGGGTGTTAGTTTAAGGATTTTACCCTGGGACCACACGACATCCTTCTACCCGGTCCTTTCAGATATGTACAACCCTCATACCGTCTTGGCTACCGCTATCTGCAATACTAATTGACTCCAGAAACAGAACTGCTTTTTTTTTACTTTAGAGAGATTCTTTTCTATCCGGCAATCTGGAGCAGCACAAGTGAGACTTCCTACTCTAAGCATTATATACTCTCTCCACTACCTATCTTATCCTAAGAGACCATATATGCATACACTTAATATCACTATGCTTTTAAGGGGACAATGCGTACTATAGCCCGTTTTTTTATCATTTAAACGCACGCAGCTGGACTCATATATTGTAAATGCCTTGTGAATTGTTTATTTACCCTACAAATGTCTGTATTTTGAGTATCAAACTGATCGATGTTGGGGAAGTTCTGTTCTTTTGAATTTATAATGCAGTGAGAAAGGGGGGGCATTTTATTTTATGCTGGTTGCGCAGATATGTCTACACCCAACACAGCTTTGGTCTTCCGCTGGGGACAATTTTCATTGACTTAAGCAAAGGATCTGTTTTTCACTCTTGGGGATGCCCTCCTCAATCTGACAGTCTGAAGCAGTATAAGAGAGCCCTACATACGTGACCTACATCATTGTTATTTCCCTATATATAAGAGACTTAGACATGGGATAAGTTGAGTCTTGGGTCTGGGGCTATAGCGCTATGTTACAACCAATATGAATTTGCATGTTCTTGCCTATTAGTACGTCTGTATTATTGTTCACCCTATCCAAGACATTACTGTATGAGGCTGTTAAAAGCCGATATGTATGTGCTTCATGTGTTTTAAGACAGTTCACTGCTAATTATTTATCGAGCATATTTGAATATTTTATCTAAGCTAGTTACCTACTCCTCCAAAAATCTAAGTGTATATGTCTTTGTATGCAGATCCCTTAAAATACCACTATATACTAAGCCTCGACCTTTATAGCTCTTAAGGGGTTACTCTATGTCTGTGCTATTAAGAAGCGGCTATTCAGCTAAGGTGATTACAAAAATGTGTGTACAGGTTTTAGAAATGTTGTTTGGGACTATAACTGGGTACATGAATACAGAATCACATTAGCCGCTTCTTGATATCCAAATGGATACCTACTGTCCCCAGTACCCCTGGGGCTTATGTTAGGGATCACTTGTTAATTATCTGTTTTAAATCCGCCCCCCCCTCTGTCCCTCTTCTCCTCTTCCCTTCCCCTTTCCCCCCCTCTCCTTTCCCCCCCCTCTCCTTTCCCCCCCTCTCCCTTCCTCTCCCCTCCTTCTCCCCCTCCCCCCCTTTCCCCCTTATTCCTCCCTCTTCCAAATATGTGGTAAGGGATAATCACCTTATCCTCCACATTCCTATTTGGCAGAGTTGTGCTGTCTCTGCCCTGCCCGTAGAGCCTCGGGACTTTCCTATGTTTACTATTCTGTGTTCAATACTTCTAGATACTTTTTTACTCTCATTTCAGTATAAGAGTTTCTCACTTATGTACCTAATGTATGGGATAATACTTCTGGCGCGTTGCAATAGGTTTAGGGATTGTATAGTTCTCACTTGATTATAAGTCTTTTGAACCTACAGCTTTTAGACTCACATTCTTATTGACCTCCTGGTAGCTGTTTTAAAGTGACCAGTCATACGCAGGCACCTATTAATGTTCAAGTTTAATTATGAACCAGTCCCTGTAGCTTATTCTCCTGAAGTAGTGTAAGGTACTCATGGATATATTGTAAACTTTTCACTTCCTTCTTACATCTCCTTCAGTTTTTTTTGTTAGTTTTTCTGGACCTAACCATGGTCCCAGCGGCTATAGGAAGGGGGATATAAAATGTAGGCCTCATTCAGGCCTGAACTAACTAAAAGTCCTCTGAGTAGTACATTCATCTTACTGAGGTCCAAAAGCGGCCTCGGCTACATGGGGGGAAAAAAGGAGGTGATTTGAGGTTTGCTCTGCCATTTTTTATGTATATCCCAATCTACGAGTCCTCTGATTGTTATAGTAAGAGATTTATACCCAAACTTGGTATTTAGCATTTGTCTCTGTTCATGAAACCTATATTGTCATATACTATGTGCCATATGTTTGTTTGAGCAAACTGATTCCTGTCTGTTATTGTTATTCCCTCAATAAAAAAATACTATTTAAAAAAAAAAAAAAAAAAATACGATCTATGCTGTGATACATAGTTTTCCTGTGCCGTCAATGCGCATGAGTGTCTCATGAACGAGCATTTAATCAGACAGGAGATTCAATGAGACACGCATGCCGTAGGTTTAAGTTGGGGGTGGGTAGTTACTCTGTTGAGACGCCACTGGGGGACTAATGAGGATCGGTAAGATGATTTTAGTCACATACAAATAAAAATAAAAAAATATTATCCAGGCGGACTGACATAGCGGATTGCGAGGTAGAATTATAACAAAAATAATAAAAATACGACAAAAACTGCTAAAAATCATGAATTAAAGGACCAGTCAACATATTAGATTTGCATAATCAACAAATGCAAGATAACAAGACAATGCAATAGCACGTTAGTCTGAACTTCAAATGAGTAGTAGATTTTTTTAATAACAAATTTCAGTTATGTCTATTTCCACTCCCCTTGTACCATGTGATAGCAATCAGCCAATCAAAAAATGCATATACGTATAGTCTGTGAATTCTTGCACATGCTCAATAGGAGCTGGTGACTCAAAAAGTGTAAAAATAAGACTGTGCACATTTTTTTAATGGAAGTAAATTGGAAAGTTGTAGAAATGTACTACTGGGAGCTAGATGGCGATTGGCAGCTGCATATATGTCTCTTGTTATTGGCTCACTTGATGCGTTCATTAGCTCACAGAAGTACATTGCTGCTCTGGAGTTGACTTTCACTATATTGAATCCATTTTATAACATAAAAATGACTGATATTATTGCTGTATATAAATTTTAGAAGCATTTTTCTGTACTCATCCATTAGTCCTATTTAAAACTCCAATATACCCCAGGGTACTACTACTGAGCAGCACTGAGTTTACTGGAACAAAAGGACCATAGTTATCACAGTCATATACACGGTGTATGAAAGTGCATTCTTTTTCACATATAACCAATGGAAGAAAGAGAGGGGGTATTCCTCCCCCTTGCCTTTATTATTTTTAAAGGGCTATTATAGTGGGAACATGAAATGCTCTTATTTCATAAAAGATCATGTCATTTTAGCACTACCCCGGCCCTGCAAGTCTGTATGTTTAACCCCTGCAAAGGGGTTAAGAAGCCGCAGAGAAAAAACTAGTCCCAAGCATAAACAGACTGAGACAATCAACTGCAGTAGTCACACGACCCAGTTCTAATGTGTTAGAACATGTTATTATTGCACTGTTAAAGGGACACTGTACACTAGATTTTTCTTTGCACAAAGGTTTTGTAGATCCATTTATATAGCCCATCTAGTAGTGTTTTTGTAACAATGTATAGTTTTGCATACTTTTTAACAACATTGTGCTAATTTCCTGACTCCTAACCAAGCCCCAAAGTATCAGGTGTAGACACAAGTCTACAGATTCCTGCTGCTATTGTTTGTGATCTGTCTTTTCATATGCAGTTAAGGGGGGAGTGTCTGCACTATCTGCTTTCCCAGCCCCTTTCACGGGGTGTCCCGGCCTAACCTCATCAACAGTGCTAAACTGGGAGTTTCTAAGTACATTTTTAAAATATTTTATACTGGGTTTTTAGACCAGTATCTGTGCATATTCTTCTTTATAGCAGGGTCTATTACATGCGGTTATATGAAAATTGGTGTATACTGTCCCTTTAACTTGCATATAACTGTGTGTTTAATCTATACAAATGGGTTAATCGGCTCCAGAGCAGCAGTTCACTACTGGGACCTAGCTGAAACTGACGGGAGGTACATGTGGCATTGCTGCTCCTGAGGCTACGTAGGTATCAGGGTGGTTTTGATTTAAATCACACTTTAAATCACAAGTCAGTAAGACCATTTTTTAAATCATGGTTTTCATTTTTTGAATAACAACTTTACAGATTATTTTTCCAGTTATATCAGAGCATTACTGATCTGGTCATATATCATTATATAAGCATAGATAGATCATTCAAATTAAAGGGACACTCGAGTAAAAAAATATTTTAGGATTTAGAAAGAGCATGCAGTTTTTAAGACCCTTTTCAGTTTACTATCCATTATTAAATGTTGCACAGTCCTTTTTATATACAAACTTTCTGGGGAACAAGATCGTACTGAGCATGTGCACAAGCTCACAGGGTATATGTATACTAGTCTGTGATTGGCTGTCACATGGTACAAGGGGCCAGAAAATGGGAGAAAAAAATTAAATGTGTCTGAATTTCTAATAAGCAGTAAAAAAAAAAAAATTCTGAGTATTTGTTAAAACATTGTCCTTTTTTTATTATGCGCCTATTAATTATGCAATTCTACTGTATTGAGTGGTCTTTAATGCAATTATTGTGAGGTGAACTTTCTCCAGTTTTAATAGGTTATCATTCATATTTGATCATTTTCAGTTCTACTTTATTAGAAGGAGAAAAATAATGATTGCCTTAATAACATTTTTAAATGGACAGTTTACCCAAAATAGGAACAATTTTTAAATGAAAGAACTCCAATAGATAACTGTCAGTGCTGAATAATCAATAAAGGCCTCTTTCGTTATTTATAAAACGTTTTCTAACAGCCTTTTCTATACCTTGTTGAATCTTTTCTATATATACGTTTAGCCCGATCTCACTCCCTTCTGTATATAGCGCATGCACCCGCCCTCTGATGAGTTTTATTTAAAGGGACACTGAACCCTATTTTTTTTTCTTTCATGATTCAGATAGAGCATGCAATTTTAAGCAACTTTCTAATAAAAAAAAATTGGGTTGAGTGTCCCTTTAACTAAATAAAAATAACCATTGCCTTTTAATAACATCCATTTAAATATTTTATTTAAAACAATTACATTGTTAATTTTAATGCTTGCCCCTCCCTCCGCGCACTTAGGTCCTTCTGCAGATATATTCAGCTCCAAACAATCTTCTATTCATTGAGCTTCTTGAAACTTAGTATGTGTTGATTCTGCGTACATAGATTTACAGGGGGAGCAATGGTATTAAAGGGACAGTAAAGTAAAAATTTAAAGGGACATAATACTCATATGCTAAATCACTTGAAACTGATGCAGTATAACTGTAAAAAGCTGACAGGAAAATATCACCTGAGCATCTCTATGTAAAAAAGGAAGATATTTTACCTCACAATCTCCTCAGCTCAGCAGAGTAAGTTCTGTGTAAAAAGTTATACTCAGCTGCTCCCAGCTGCAGGTAAAAATAAAAAAAAAAAATGAAGAAATGAACTGCAGCCAATCAGCATCAGCAGTGCTGATGTCATGAACTATTTTACTGTGATCTCATGAGATTTGACTTAACTCTCATGAGATTTCATAGTAAGCTTCCTTTACCTGATTGGTGAAATAATATGAGAGTTCACAAGGCTCATCCTCTTAGCTGTCCCAGGACAGACATACTAAAATGCTGCTTAGAAATCCTTTGCAATGGGAGGTGGCTACTGAGGAACTTTTGAGGTAAAATATCTTTCTTTTTTACATAAAGATGTTCAGGTGATATTTTCTAGTCGGCTTTTTACAGCTATGCTGCATCACTTTCAAGTGTTTAAACATTTGGGTATTATGGCCCTATAAACTTTCATAATTTAGAAATAATAATATTCAATTTTCCAATTTACTCTTATTTAATGTGTTTCATTATCTTGGTATATCCATTGTTGAAAGGCATACATAGTTAGGCTCAGAAGCAATGCACTACTGTGAGCGAGCTGCTTGTCACTGTCTCACACCATGTGTTCAGCTAGACCCCAATAGAGCATTGCTCTCCTTTAACAAAGGATACCAAGAGAATGAAGTAAATTTGATAATAGAAGTAAATCTGAAAATTGTATGCTCTATCTGAAACACAAGTTGTTTTGTTTTTTTTTTTCTTTCATGATTATGTCCCTTTAAGGTCTATTTCTCAACTCTGTATGTATGTTATTTTTATTTTAAAAAGTTGCTGTAAAGAAGAGGCCATGCTTTTTCTGCAGAGACAAATTCAGTCTTCAGAACTACAAAACCAATAACATGTGGTAATGTCTTCAAGATAGAAACATTGGCCAAAATAATCTGACAGAAACCTCTGGGAAAGCAATGACATTGTGAATGGATTAAAGGGACAGTCTAGTCCAAAAAAACTTTCATGATTCAGATAGGGCATGTAATTTTTAAACAATTTTCCAATTTACTTTTATCACCAATTTTGCTTTGTTCTCTTGGTATTCTTAGTTGAAAGCTTAACCTAGGAGGTTCATATGCTAATTTCTTAGACCTTGAAGGCCACCTCTTTTAAGAATGCATTTTAACAGGTTTTTCACCACTAGAGGGTGTTAGTTCATGTGTTTCATATAGATAACACTGTGCTCATGCACATGAAGTTACCTGGGAGCCATCACTGATTGGCTAAACTGCAAGTCTGTCAAAAGAACTGAAATAAAGGGGCAGTTTGCAGAAGCTTAGATACAAGATAATCACAGAGGTAAAAAATATATAAATATAACTGTGTTGGTTATGCAAAACTAGGGAATGGGTAATAAAGGGATTATCTATCTTTTAAAACAATAACAATTCTGGTGTATACTGTCCCCTTTAATGGAATTAAACATTACAGCCATGAATATACAGCATTTAAAAATTCCTATTTTTAAATTAAAAAAAAAAAAAATCTGATATTGATTTTTATCCACCCTGCTAGATACGCATTTCAAGGATACCATGAGAATACATTTTATAAATTGTCCATTTTGGCTTTCTTGTCTTTTTTTTTTAAAGGGGACAGTATACACCAATTTTCATATAACTGCATGTAATAGACACCACTATAAAGAAGAATATGTACAGAAACTGATATAAAAATCCAGTATAAAACCTTTTAAAAACTTACTTAGAATCTCCCAGTTTAGCACTGTTAATGAGGTTTGGCTGGGATACCCAGTGAAAGGGGCTGGGGAAAGAATAATAGCAGACACTCCGCCCCTCCTCCCCTTTCCTGCATATGAAAAGACTGATAACATAAACAGAACGCATCAGGAGTCTGCAAATGTGTGTATACATCTGACACTGTGGGGCTTGGTTAGGAGTCTGAAAATCAGCACAATGTTATTAAAAATTAAGCTAAACTATTACATTTTTTACAAAAACACTACCAGATAAGCTATATAAATTGATAATCTACAACACATTTATGCAAAGAAATATCTAGTGTACAATGTCCCTTTTAAGTATGACTTATCTACTTTAGTATATTTACATAATCAGAAAGCAAGATTATCATGTTACATGTTTTAGAGATGCAGTTATTAACAATGCACATCATTTTGCACTTCTTCCTGGTTTTCTAACCACCTTAATACTAAAAAGAGAGGGAGGGATAACCTTTCTGAGTATAGTACAAGTGTAAAATTATATTGTGCTATGACAGGGCTTAATAAGCCTTGCCTGTAACTGTTCCAGCGTGCCAGGCTTTTGTATGGCTGCAACGGTGGCATCCGGCTTTTACAATTACACATAGGGCATGCTGGGTGTTACTCTGGAAGAGACTGTTGGCTAAGTTTTTAATGATCAGTGCAGCTGTTTCTTTTCTCAGGATCCCTGCAGTGTCCAGGGTTGATTATCTGCAAAAGGGACCAGTGCTACAAATAATTTCCCTACCCCCTCCTTTACTGGGCAGCTCACTCGCATTTATAGGCTGTATAATGGAATATAAATATTGCCTAAATGGCATAAGATATTGTTGTTTACATCCCCTTTCCAAAGTGTCCCATTTTAAAGATTATAATCCAAAATCCAAACTATTCTGAAATCCAAACTTTTTTCCGGACCCAAGCAGTTTAGATAAAGGGTTTCATACCTGTGTGATATATATATATATATATATATATATATATATATATATATATATATATATATATTATATATATATATATATATATATATATATATATATATATATATATATATATATATATATATATACTATATATATATATATATATATATATATATATATATATATATATATATATATATATATATATATATTAGAGTAGCAAAGGCCATAATAGAAAGGGTCTACATTTTGGCCCCTTGACCTTAGGTTGGTAAAGGCAGTTTTAAAAATTCCAAGAAGTTTCTTATATCTGCTGAGTCTTTTCTCTGTGAAAGTCAAAATTAAATATTCAGAATTCGGACAGAGCATACAATATTAAAGGGATATTAAAAACTGCTAAGCACAACTTCAAATAATAGCTACTACTCACTATGTTATTGCATTTCATCCTGTTCTACAGCTCTTTTCAAACTAGTTCTTCTGCTTTAATAGCTTAATGTGAAATACTGAAGCTCCACCTCTTTGTACTGGGGGCTGCCATCTTGGAGTTTAGGTATTCTCCCAGTGTGACATAAGCTGCTCAGATTAACAGATCGGTAATATTGTCTATTTTTACAGCTGTATAATGTGCTTGGGGTTAGGGCACATCATACAAAGCAGGAACTGTACATTTTTACAGAGGCTGCAGTGCTCTATATTATTGAGTGCTTTTTTTAATATATTTTGTGTAACTGTAAAACTGTAAAAAATGTAAATCTCACATGATGTATTATGTACGCTAACTTTGAGCACATTATACAGATGTAAAAAAGTGGCCAATATTATTGATCTGTGAGTGTGCACAGCTTCTGTCACAAGCTGTGAGAATACCTGACCTCCATGATGGCAGCTACAAGTACAAAAAGGCGGAGCTTTAGTATCTGGCACCTTTAAAGTGAAAGTTAAGTTTCGTCTAAAACTGCAATTCCATTGATCCATATTTTCTCCCTTTATGTACAGTAGTTTTTAAAAGACCCATAGTTATTTTTTATATTTATTATTTTTATGACCTACCTTACTGATTCTCCGCCCACCCGCATGTAAAGTTCCTGCTTTTTTCTGAAGTAAGAACGGTCCAACCCGCTCTTTTATGCTCCTTTTAAAGCATCCTGTATTGCGCATGCCTTAAAATACGATCTCTGCTGTGATACATAGTTTTCCTGTGCCGTCAATGCGCATGAGTGTCTCATGAACGAGCATTTAATCAGACGGGAGATTCAATGAGACACGCATGCGTAGTTTAAGTTGGGAGTGGGTAGTTACTCTGTTGAGACGCCACTGGGGGACTAATGAGGATCGGTAAGATGATTTTAGTCACATACAAATAAAAATAAAAAAATATTATCCAGGCGGACTGACATAGCGGATTGCGAGGTAGAATTATAACAAAAATAATAAAAATACGACAAAACTGCTAAAAATCATGAATTAAAGGACCAGTCAACATATTAGATTTGCATAATCAACAAATGCAAGATAATAAGACAATGCAATAGCACTTAGTCTGAACTTCAAATGAGTAGTAGATTTTTTTTAATAACAAATTTCAGTTATGTCTATTTCCACTCCCCTTGTACCATGTGATAGCAATCAGCCAATCAAAAATGCATATACGTATAGTCTGTGAATTCTTGCACATGCTCAATAGGAGCTTGGTGACTCAAAAAGTGTAAAAAATAAAAGACTGTGCACATTTTTTTTAATGGAAGTAAATTGGAAAGTTGTTTAAAATTACTGCTCTATCTGAATCATGAAAATTTAATTTAACCTGAGTGTCCCTTTAAAGTCCAGCTAATTTTGCATGTACTTTGCTTTGGGGGTTTGAAGTGCACGTAAGTTTACTTTTCCTTTAAGCTATTAAAAAAGGAGAAATAATTTGTAAAGAGCTATAGGAACAGGATGAAATGCAAAAGCATAGTGAGTAGTTACTATTCTTTTATAGCTGTGCACACCATTCATTTGCTTCTATTATAATTCTTCATTATCTTGGTATCTTTTGTTGAAAAGCATACTCGGGTAGACTCAGAGGTAGAAATGTACTACTGGGAGCTAGATGGCGATTGGCAGCTGCATATATGTCTCTTGTACTTGGCTCACTTGATGCGTTCATTAGCTCACAGAAGTACATTGCTGCTCTGGAGTTGACTTTCACTATATTGAATCCATTTTATAACATAAAAATGACTGATATTATTGCTGTATATAAATTTTAGAAGCATTTTTCTGTACTCATCCATTAGTCCTATTTAAAACTCCAATATACCCCAGGGTACTACTACTGAGCAGCACTGAGTTTACTGGGAACAAAAGGACCCATAGTTATCACAGTCATATACACGGTGTATGAAAGTGCATTCTTTTTCACATATAACCAATGGAAGAAAGAGAGGGGGTATTCCTCCCCCTTGCCTTTATTATTTTTAAAGGGCTATTATAGTGGGAACATGAAATGCTCTTATTTCATAAAAGATCATGTCATTTTAGCACTACCGGCCCTGCAAGTCTGTATGTTTAACCCCTGCAAAGGGGTTAAGAAGCCGCAGAGAAAAAACTAGTCCCAAGCATAAACAGACTGAGACAATCAACTGCAGTAGTCACACTACCCAGTTCTAATGTGTTAGAACATGTTATTATTGCACTGTTAAAGGGACACTGTACACTAGATTTTTCTTTGCACAAAGGTTTTGTAGATCCATTTATATAGCCCATCTAGTAGTGTTTTTGTAACAATGTATAGTTTTGCATACTTTTTAACAACATTGTGCTAATTTCCTGACTCCTAACCAAGCCCCAAAGTATCAGGTGTAGACACAAGTCTACAGATTCCTGCTGCTATTGTTTGTGATCTGTCTTTTCATATGCAGTTAAGGGGGGAGTGTCTGCACTATCTGCTTTCCCAGCCCCTTTCACGGGGTGTCCCGGCCTAACCTCATCAACAGTGCTAAACTGGGAGTTTCTAAGTACATTTTTAAAATATTTTATACTGGGTTTTTTAGACCAGTATCTGTGCATATCTTCCTTTATAGCAGGGTCTATTACATGCAGTTATATGAAAATTGGTGTATACTGTCCCTTTAACTTGCATATAACTGTATGTTTAATCTATACAAATGGGTTAATCGGCTCCAGAGCAGCAGTGCACTACTGGGACCTAGCTGAACACATCTGGTGAGCCAGTGACAGGAGGTACATGTGCATTGCTGCTCCTGAGGCTACGTAGGTATCGGGGTGGATTTGATTTAAAGTGTCCGTAAACTTTAAAAATAATGTTATATAATTCTGCACATAGTGCAGAATTATATAACATTATATTAGCCAAACATTTATAAAACATAATTTCCTCTATTCATTTAAAAAAAACCCCGCTGTTTCACACACCCGCCTCTCTGCTGAGCGGGTCTGTTATATTTACTCAGCGCATCGGGCCAGCTGTATAGTCACAGCCCGGCCCGACCGCGCCATAAGACTAAGTGCAGCTCGCTCCTGTCACAATATATCAGAGCATTACTGCTCTGGTCATATATCAGTATATAAGTATAGATAGATAGATCATTGAAATTAAAGGAATACTCAAGTAAAAAATATTTTAGGATTTAGAAAGAGCATGCAGTTTTAAGACCCTTTCCAGTTTACTTCCATTATTAAATGTTGCACAGTCCTTTTTTATATACAAACTTTCTGGGGAACAAGATCGTACTGAGCATGTGCACAAGCTCACAGGGGTATATGTATACTAGTCTGTGATTGTTGTCACATGGTACAAGGGGGCCAGAAAATGGGAGAAAAAAATTAAATGTCTGAATTTCTAATAAGCAGTAAAAAAAAAAATTCTGAGTATTTGTTAAAACATTGTCTTTTTTATTATGCGCCTATTAATTATGCAATTCTACTGTATTGAGTGGTCCTTTAATGCAATTATTGTGAGGTGAACTTTCTCCAGTTTAATAGGTTAATCATTCATATTTGATCATTTCAGTTCTACTTTATTAGAAGGAGAAAAATAATGATTACCTTAATAACATTTTAAATGGACAGTTTACCCAAAATAGGAACAGTTTTTAAATGAAAGAACTCCAATAGATAACTGTCAGTGCTGAATAATCAATAAATGTCTCTTTCGTTATTTATAAAACGTTTTCTAGCAGCCTTTTCTATACCTTGTTGAATCTTTTCTATATATACATTTAGCCGGATCTCACTCCCTTCTGTACATAGCGCATGCGCCCACCCCCTGATGAGTTTTATTTAAAGGGACACTGAACCCAATTTTTTTTCTTTCATGATTCAGATCGAGCATGCAATTTTAAGCATTTTTCTAATAAAAAAAATTGGGTTCAGTGTCCCTTTAACTAAATAAAAATAACCATTGCCTTTTAATAACATCCATTTAAATATTTTATTTAAAACAATTACATTGTTTAATTTTTAATGCTTGCCCCTCCCTCCGTGCACTTAGGTCCTTCTGCAGATATATTCAGCTCCAAACAATCTTCTATTCATTGAGCTTCTTGAAAATTAGTATGTGTTGATTCTGCGTACATAGATTTACAGGGGAGCAATGGTATTAAAGGGACAGTAAAGTTAAAATTTAAACTTTCATAATTTAGAAATAATAATATTCAATTTTCCAATTTACTCTTATTTAATGTGTTTCATTATCTTGGTATCCATTGTTGAAAGGCATACATAGTTAGGCTCAGAAGCAATGCACTACTGTGAGCGAGCTGCTTGTCACTGTCTCACACAATGTGTTCAGCTAGACCCCAATAGAGCATTGCTCTCCTTTAACAAAGGATACCAAAAGAATGAAGTAAATTTGATAATAGAAGTAAATCTGAAAATGGTATACTCTATCTGAAACACAAGTTGTTTTGTTTTTTTTCTTTCATGATTATGTCCCTTTAAGGTCTATTTCTCAACTCTGTGTGTGTGTTTATTTTTATTTTAAAAAGTTGCTGTAAAGAAGAGGCATGCTTTTTCTGCAGAGACAAATTCAGTCTTCAGAACTACAAAACCAATAACATGTGGTAATGTCTTCAAGATAGAAACATTGGCCAAAATAATCTGACAGAAACCTCTGGGAAAGCATGACATTGTGAATGGATTAAAGGGACAGTCTAGTCCAAAAAAACTTTCATGATTCAGATAGGGCATGTAATTTTAAACAATTTTCCAATTTACTTTTATCACCAATTTTGCTTTGTTCTCTTGGTATTCTTAGTTGAAAGCTTAACCTAGGAGGTTCATATGCTAATTTCTTAGACCTTGAAGGCCACCTCTTTTAAGAATGCATTTTAACAGGTTTTTCACCACTAGAGGGTGTTAGTTCATGTGTTTCATATAGATAACACTGTGCTCATGCACATGAAGTTACCTGGGAGCCATCACTGATTGGCTAAACTGCAAGTCTGTCAAAAGAACTGAAATAAAGGGGCAGTTTGCAGAAGCTTAGATACAAGATAATCACAGAGGTAAAAAATATATAAATATAACTGTGTTGGTTATGCAAAACTAGGGAATGGGTAATAAAGGGATTATCTATCTTTTAAAACAATAACAATTCTGGTGTATACTGTCCCTTTAATGGAATTAAACATTACAGCCATGAATATACAGCATTTAAAAATTCCTATTTTAAATAAAAAAAAAAAAATCTGATATTGATTTTTATCCACCCTGCTAGATACAAGAATATGTACAGAAACTGATATAAAAATCCAGTATAAAACCTTTTAAAAACTTACTTAGAATCTCCCAGTTTAGCACTTTTAATGAGGTTTGGCTGGGATACCCAGTGAAAGGGGCTGGGGAAAGAATAATAGCAGACACTCCGCCCCTCCTCCCTTTTCCTGCATATGAAAAGACTGATAACATAAACAGAACGCATCAGGAGTCTGCAAATGCGTGTATACATCTGACACTGTGGGGCTTGGTTAGGAGTCTGAAAATCAGCACAATGTTATTAAAAATTAAGCTAAACTATACATTTTTACAAAAACACTACCAGATAAGCTATATAAATTGATAATCTACAACACATTTATGCAAAGAAATATCTAGTGTACAATGTCCCTTTTAAGTATGACTTATCTACTTTAGTATATTTACATAATCAGAAAGCAAAATTATCATGTTACAGGTTTTAGAGATGCAGTTATTGACAATGCACTTAATTTTGCACCTCTTCCTGGTTTTCTAACCACCTTAATACTAAAAAGAGAGGGAGGGATAACCTTTCTGAGTATAGTACAAGTTTAAAATTATATTGTGCTATGACAGTGCTTAATAAGCCTTGCCTGTAACTGTTCCAGCGTGCCAGGCTTTTGTATGGCTGCAACGGTGGCATCCGGCTTTTACAATTGCACATAGGGCATGCTGGGTGTTACTCTGGAAGAGACTGTTGGCTCAGTTTTTGATGAGCAGTGCAGCTGTTTCTTTTCTCAGGATCCCTGCAGTGTCCAGTGTTGATTATCTTCAAAAGGGACCAGTGCTACAAATAATTTCCCTACCCCCTCCTTTACTGGGCAGCTCACTCGCCTCCTTTCTTCCCTCCCACTTGCGCCACCAGTGACCCAGAAAGTTTCACTCTCTGTAACGATCAGCGAACTGGCTTCATATGGCAAGGGTAGCACATTCACTGCACTCTTACCACATGAAAAGAAGATGCCTTCTGCCCCCCTGGTTGTGTCTCCCCATATCTGAGCTGACACTGGGGAATGCAATATCAACCTAGGTCTGTGCTGGACATAGGTACTATGTGTATACAGTACGCTGGGAAAAGTGCTGTGTGATGTAGTACCTAAGTCCATATGGTTGAAGGGGTTAAAAAGTTACGTCTGGATAGAAAAAAGTTACAAAGTGTATTCTCCGTCGGCCTTGCTCTGGATTTTTATAGTTTTGCCAGTTTGCTCATTTTGTGATTTTTATACACTTGCACAAAATATTTCTGGCTCCTAAATTTTTTAACAAACCTGCCACACACAGTGCTATAGTGTATAAAGGAGATATATATAGTGTGTGTATATGTATGGAAAAAGGTTGGGGTTGAGAAAAGCGCTCTACAAGGATTTAGTCCCACATTGCCCTTATAGTAGGTTGTTAATATTATATAATAAGTTAAGTATGTTTATACATACAGATAACACTGGTAATCGTTTGATGGAGGTCACACAAAAAATTGTGGTGATTGTTATTGATGAACTATGTTCAAGGCTGTGTTGTTTACCATAAATGGGTTCACAAACGGTATATCTCATTCATTAATGATGATTTGAACATGAAACAGTTTTTAAGAAGTCCATCCACAATGTATGTGGGGATGAGAGTAAGGAAATATATAGAGAATGAATAAATTATCACACTTTAAATCCAGTAGGTATTGCACTTACTAGAGCAAACCTCAATCATATGAGGCAAGTTGCCGCCTCTGTAAGTGAGAAACTTCCGGAGATCTGAAGTGATGGTAGTCGCTTGGCCGTATGTGTATAACCTTCTCCTCTCAGAGTATGGGGTCAGCGTTCAGGTAGATACTTGTAACAAATGTTCTCCAAGTTCCACGCAGATTTATGCAAAATAAGAAGCAGAAGGAAAATACATAGTGTAAAACTGTTTATTATACATAAAAGCTATAATTAAAACAGACAAATGGCCACTCACATTAAAAATCCTCAAACATATGAGGCATGTAATAAACACTTAGTAATAGCCTTTGGTTCACGAATTGCGTTTCAAAGGATATATTCTTCCTTTTCTTAATTAAAAGTCCAAATTTATTGAAGTTTCGATAAAATGAGAACAAGATAAAGTGCAATAGCTATTTAAGGTACTAGCTTGTCTAACATGTTTCGGCCGTAGCCTTAATCATAGACCTGGTCTTGCACTTTATCTTGTTCTCATTTTATCGAAACTTCAATAAATTTGGACTTTTAATTAAGCAGGTGTAGTTCTGGCTTAACTTTAACTATCTTCACATGAATTGTCCCTACTGAGCTTAGCACCTTTCTGGGTCCACTATCACTGAGATACAGTTTCCATTTAATATCTGTGATTGGAGGAGGTGCATACAGAGGCGGCACCGATTTATTTGGTGCAGGAGAGAGACACAAGTCCTGCACAGGTGCCAGTAATTGAGCAGACAGAGGTGAGCCGACGTGAAGCACCACAGAGCTAACCCCCCGAGAGGCTAAGGAGGTAACATTCCGACTGGAGAAGCAATCCCGGTGTCACTCACGGTTGCAGTGGCGGCCGTTGTGACATTGAAAGGTTTTGACTGCAAGAAGCTGGAAGTAAGTTTTTACCCTTATCCTGGGGGAATCCTGTTATCAGAGGTATTTAGTGCTCGGCAGCTCCTATCACTGTTGGTAACCACACCTGTGACTGTCTACTACGTTTGGCTTGTTGTTTGAGCACTAGCTCATTGGGGTTTTTGAATCTGTGTGTGTGTGTGTATTTCACAGTCGTATGCAAAAGTTTAGGCACCCCTGTCAATTTCCATGATTTTCATTTATAAATAATTGGCTGTTTTGGATCAGCAATTTCATTTTGATCTACCAAGTAACTGAAGGACACTGTAGTAGTGAAATTTCTGGATTAACAGAAAATGTGCAGTATGCATCAAAACGAAATTAGACAGGTGCAAAATTTGGGCACCACAACAGAAATATTGCATCAATATTTAGCAGAGCCTCCTTTAGCAGAAGTAACAGCCTCTAGACATTTCCTATAGCCTGTAATGAGTGTCTGGATTCTGGATGAAGGTATTTTGGACCATTCCTCCTTGCAAATCATCTCCAGTTCAGTTAGGTTTGATGGTTGCCAAGCATGGACAGCCCCCTTCAAATCACCCCAGAGATTTTCAATGATATTCAGGTCTGGGGACTTGGATGGCCATTCCAGAACATTGTACATGTTCCTCTGCATAAATGCCAGAGTAGATTTTGAGCAGTGTTTTGGGTTGTCTTGTTGAAATATCCAGCTCCGGCATAACTTAAACTTTGTGACTGATTCCTCATTATTCTCAAGTATCTGCTGATATTGATTGGAATATTGTGTGTATCTGAATGTGTAAGTTTATGCTATGTAGTGTGTGTGTATCTGCATGTGTAAGTGTATGCTATGTAGTGTGTGTGTATCTGCATGTGTAAGTGTATGCTATGTAGTGTGTGTGTATCTGCATGTGTAAGTGTATGCTATGTAGTGTGTGTGTGTGTATCTGCATGTGTAAGTGTATGCTATGTAAAGTGCTACTGTGCATTTTTGCTGACTTTAAAGGCCAGAATCTAGAATATTAATGGGGAATGCAGAGAGTAGTTTTAAAGAATTTATGAATAAATGTGCAATTAAGATAAAAATATTTAGCAATGTCTTTGCAAAGGCTAATTAAATACAGCGCTCACATAGCCATACCAGTGGTTTGAGCTTGTTTTTGATTTGCTGCCTAAGTGTATTAAAATATATGACTTTATTTAGAATTTTATTTTTATTACTTTGGTCTTATGATTTTTTTAAGCCTTGCCCACCACATTTCAATTTTTTGCCGTGGGGAGGGGGGGGTGTCCCTATTTTGAATTTTGAAATGTTGGGAGGTATGTGTGTGTGTGTGTGTGTGTATATGTATGTATGTATGTATGTATGTATATATATATATATATATATATATATATATATATATATATATATATATATATATATTTTACACTGGGCTGGTGAGAAGGAGGATCAAAGAAGTCCAGGACATTGGGAGATACCTCCTAATTCTGAAACTGTCCTGACCATACCAAAGTCGGTGACAACCCTAGCCTTGTTTTTTACTCTTAGACTTCTCTAAGTTTTCTTATTAATCAGTGAGCATTCCACTAATGTTACACACTCACTTTTACAGTACTATATAAATTGTACTCCACTAGTCTTGCTCCAGTCATTAAACCTTGTAAACAGACGAGGGATTAAAGGGAGATTAACTCAATCACTTTTGGAGGGCAGTGAAGATAGCCAGGGACAGGTAGTGGTTACTTTTTCAGTTTAGGACAGAATAGCACTAATTTTCTCTTAGGTAATTAAATGGACTTTCTGGTCAAAATTAAACCTTCATAATTCGGATAGGGCATGTAATTGAGAGCAGTATTTGAAATGGAGAGAATCCTTTTGGATTTTCCATTTAAACTGATTAATACCAATGGGTATGAATAAGGAAATTCCTGTCCTGGTATGTGATAATTCCTCCATGTCTGTTAGTTTGTTTTATTGTAACATAGATTGGGGTTCACACTTTGTTTTTGAAAATGTATACAAATATGTGATATATGTAATTGGGGGATGACCACTGAGGGTTTAAAAGTTGTAAAGGAAATGATGTATGCATAGCATGAATAAGGTCATGTAGTCTGAAATGTTGCTGCTGTTGTTTGCTGATGCTGCAATAAACCTGTGATTA
>NW_026510973.1:42500-96591 GCF_027579735.1 Bombina bombina
GATATTGTGCGTTGACATCACTCAAACGAAATTAATAGTACTTATATTTTTGCACTTGTATAACAAGTCTGAAGTTATTGTGTTTTTTTTTTTTTTTTTTTTTTTTTTTTTTAAATCTTTTATCAATTGATAGTATATGGTGTAACTACATCTACATATCAGTGCAGGTGCGCTAAATCCTTGATATAATAGATTTCTGTATAAAGATAGATTTAAAAAAAATCCTACGAAAAGGAGCATCTTCTGAAGCCTCCTGTTTTTCATTAGTGGTTCACAAACTAGTTATATAAATGAATATATCTCTTTACTTTAAGATGAGGTTTATGCTGCTCTTCAGCCGGCAAGGGAAACTCCGCTTGCAGAAGTGGTATGTGGCTACATCAGAGCGGGAGAAGAAAAAACTTGTACGGGATCTTATGCAGACAGTGCTAAGCCGGAAACCCAAGATGTGTAGCTTTCTGGAGTGGAAGGACCTTAAAGTTGTCTACAAAAGGTATTATTTTTTTGTGTTACCTTCTCATTCATACTATATTCTGCTTATTTTGAAAACCTCTTTTTAAAGGGACATTCCTACCTCCCTTTAGTCATGGGTTCTTCCATGTTTTAAATCCTAGCTCTCACTGCATTTAATATATATATATAATTTATTTATTTTATTTACACATACTTCTCTTACTCCATTCTTATGGGCTGGGGTGATTTCCCACACACCTTAAAAACATTACATATGGTAATCCAAATGTGTTGTTTTTCAGGTTACTGCAGTCTTATTGCTTAAAGGGACAATAAAGTCAGACATTTTCATCATTCAGATAGCATGCAGATTTAGGAGACTTTCCAATTTACTACCTCTATATTATTTTGCACAGTCTTTTCATATTCACCATTTCCTACTGAGTGTGCACAAGTTCACTGGGTATTCATATACTAGTCTGTGATTTGCTTTGGGGGGGCTTGCCAGAAATATATCTACTGCTTATTTGAAATTCGGAGTAAGCTGTGTTATTGCATTGTCTTTTTATTATGCACTTGTGCATTATGCAATTCTGCTATATTAAATGGCACTTATCCATTTAGATAACGTGCATTATTTCTGGCAGCAGTGCAACCTGTTGCTGAAAGTCTAGTAGATCTGGCTTATTTTACACTATATTGGATCAGAGTTTGGTTGTGTTTTTTGTTCATTGCATTTCATAATATCGAGAATCAGACACAATGTGTATGTATCCAATGACAAATAAAAAAAAAAAAAGTCTATACTATTATGTATTATTCAAGTTACTATCTCTTTACTTCCTATACAATACTAGCTTAGGCACAAAATAAGTGTTCTAGGATAGACAAATGTGCCGTGGGAGAACAAATACAGGCAGTCCCCAGGTTACAAACAAGACAAGTTCTGTAGGTTTGTTCTTAAGTTGAATTAGTATGTAAGTTGGAACAGGCACTTTTGTTTTTAGGTGAAACTCTAGCCAAACATTTTTTTTAATTTTGGATAGCATAAGGAAAAGTTTGTTTTGCTATCTGTGCCCCTGTTCAGAAATTTTCACATCACTTTCTGTCCTTTCTGTATTTTGGGTTATGCTGGAAAGAAGGATTGGCAATAAAGGTCTATTTCTTTCCTACTGCCTCATCAATTACTGTTGGGAATATCAATCCTGGCCAGCAGGAGGAGGCAAAGAGCACCACAGCCAAGCTGTTAAATATCACTCTCCTTCCCCCAAACCCCAGTCATTCTCTTTGCCTTCATTTATGGAGGAGGTGAAGTTTTTGGTGTCTGAAGAAATGGAATTTTACTACAAGCAAGTTTTATGGGTATAGCCGTACTCTACGTTAATCTCTTCAGTAAGGGTAGTGGTGGCTTTCAAGCAGTTAGGAACTTGTAAGGTGGACGTTGCTCCCGTTTTTTCCTAACATTTTTGCCCTAGTATAGAAAATCATAGGTTTACTCTGGTTTTTCTTTTATACAGGTCTCTGTGAGGAACTGTGTCCTTAAATGCCTAGTGAACTGTCTACATGCCAGACAGCGGACTTGGCAGGTAAGTGCTTTTTCTTCCTGGTGGGGAGACTATGCACTTAAATATTTTCCTGCATATATTTCGTTATGTGTCGAGATAGTCCTTAAGTAAGGATTAGACTGGGCATGGAGCAGGCACTGCATACAGTGTGACTTTATAAGTGAAGGGTTATTTAACTTTATTGGTCTGTTTCTGGAGGAGGCTTATTTGTATCCTCTGTGGGGCTTATTAAGCTGCTCTTTGTATTAAGAGAGCCTTTGGTCGGCCATCAGTGTTGATGTGACATTTGCAACTTAGCGGTGTGTTTTTTTCTTGCTATTATTTCCTCAGTGGCTCTGTTTTATAGGCAGTACGCTATAGTCAGTGTACTCTGGAAGTCGGATACTTTCGCACCTTCACTGTGGCGCAGTAGTTTGTTTCCCAGTCACGTGGCGCTCTGTCGGCTTTAGTGTAAGACGGAGTGGTGTGGGCTGCAAGGATTTGTACTCTTCTCTGGAGTCTGGTTGTTTGTCGTGAAATTAAAGAGCAGGTAGGTGCCTGAGCCAAGACTGAGGTGTTGGGTTCCCTGAGGTGATTTGTTTTGAGAGCATTATCGCTCAGTCAGATAGGACAACTCTGGGCTAAATTACAAATCTGGCTGAGCAGAATCTGTAAGGAAGAAATTAAGTTTTCTATTTAGGATATCATATTTCTCTGTAATGGTAAATTGCGGGGATCTAAAACCAAATTCCTCAACATTTAGTATAATCTTTGGTCTTAATCTGATTTTTAGGACATGGAAAAACACAACCCCCCCCCACACACACACACACACACACTTTAACTATGATTATTGACTCTCTGAAGAACAATTAATTTTAGAACAATACAGTCCATGCAGATTTGGAGAGACATATGTGGCTAAATTATTATCAAAATGGCAGTGTTTTATCAAACATCTACAACCAGCGGAAAGAAATCAAATACCTTCCCCGCTTAAGACATTTAAACTTTTAGAACAATGGGAGATTGATAATCTTTAATTTAAACATTATAAATCACAACAGGAGAGGTTACTACCAAATGAGGTTATAGGTGTGGGGAGGAGGGTGAGAGGGAGGTTAGGGTTTTTCCCTTCCCTTTTTTTTTTTTCCTCTCTTGACCTGAGAAGTGCCAAATTATGTAATCTGCCACTTATATTTTTTTTTTTTTTATCGGATTAGGTACTCTGGGACTTGTATATTATTTCATGTTAATAATATTGTTATAGATGACTCTGTCCTGCGTGACGAAAATGTACTTTTTGTGTTAAATGTATCATGTATTTTTGAAAATAAAGAAAAGGGTGCAAAACATATATATATATTTTTTATTGTTGTGAGGCTATACCCTAGCTAATAAGCAGCAGTGTTATCTAGTAATTGCTGTGGGGATATGCCCTAAGCTGAGGTATGTCGCTGGTAAACTTTGATTTTAAGCAGTGGACAAACTTACTGAGATCATGTCTGATACAGAGCAAGAACATGCTCAGTTGAATGCCTGTATTTTGTGTTTAGAAGCTCAGATTGCTTCTCCTATGTAATTCTGTTCCTCATGTGTTAAGAAGACTTTACAGTGTAAAGAGAGACTTTTTATTACTGAGCCTGTCTCTCAGGATGATGCTCTTCAGGTAATGCCACAGCCTTCTCCTGTAACTTCCTAAGCCTCAATGGTGTCACATGCAGTGCCCTGCGGTTCATCTATAACTCCTAGTGGAGTATATTTGAAAGCAAAGATTGTCGCTCAAGTATCCTCAGTGGTATCAGTGGCGTTAGCTGCTTTTCCTATGTTAAATGGAAAACATAAGAGAACTTAGGGATTCAGATGGCAATGTTTCTGATTCCAGTAATGCTTCTCAGATGGCTCTTCCTCTTAAGATGCATCAGGTCTTTCTGAGGGTAAAATCTTAGATTTGGACAGTGTAATGCCTTCATCTGAAACTGAAGGAAGTTCTTTCAGATTTAAGCTTGAACACCTTCGTGTTATGTTAAGAGGTTTTGGCTACTTTAGGTGACTCAGACACTCCTGTCGTTGCCCATCCTAAAAAAATCTAGTAAACGTAATAATTACTTTGAGGTTCCTTCTTCTAAGGAGTTTTTTTCCGTTTCCAGAACGTGCTATGGATATTATCACACAGGAGTGGGAGAAGCCGGGGGTATCCTTTTCCCCGTCTCCTATTTTTAAGAAGATGTTTCCAGTCGCTGACTCCATAACGGAACCATGGCACAGGGTTCCTAAGGTGGAAGGGGCTATTTCTACTCTGGCTAAGAGAACTACTGTTCCTATTGAGGATAAGTTGGTCTTTTAAAGATTCTATGGACAAAAAGTTGGAGGTTTATTTTAAGAGAATATATGTTCATCAAGGCCTCTTATGGAAACCTGTAGTGTGTATTGCCACTGTGACAAGTGCTGCATCATACTGGTTTGATGCATTGTCTGATTCTCTTCAGGTAGAGACTCCCTTAGATGAGATTCAAGACAGGATTAAAGCTCTTAAACTGACTAATTCTATATTTTTTTTATGCTATTTTACAGTTGATTAGGCTGGGAGCCAAGTCATCTGGTTTTGCTGCTTGATCAGCAGATGTCTCCTCTAAGGTCAAACTTTTGACTCTTCCCTACTAGGGTAAGGCTTTGTTTGGTCCTGGTCTAGCAGAAATTATTTCTGATATTACGGGTGGAAAGGGTCTTTTCTACCTCAAGATAGGAAGAATAGACCAAAAGGTCATCAGAGTAATTTTTGTTCCTTTCGTTACTTCAGAGGTAAGTCTTCCCCTGCCTCAGTCGATCAGGAACAGTCCAAGCCTTCTTGGAAATCCAGTCCATCGTGGAACAAGGGGAAGCAATCTAAGAAGCCAGCAGCTGACTCTAAATAAGCATGAAGGGTTTGCCACCGATTCGGGAGTGGATCGAGTGGGGGGGCAGACTTTCTCTTTTTTTTTCCCAGGCATTGGTTCGAGATGTCTGAGATCGCTGGCTGTGGACATAGTATCTCAGGGTTACAAATTGGAATTTAAGACCTTTCCCCCCAGGGGGCAGGTTCTACCTCTCAAGATTATCTGCAGACCAGATAAAGAGAGAGGCGTTCTTACATTGCATACAGGATCTCTTCTCCCTGGGTGTGATTGTTCCAGTCCAGGATCAGGGATTATGTTTCTATTCCAATCTGTTTGTGGTTCCCAAAAAAGAGGGAACTTTCCAACCTATTTTAGACCTTAAGTGTCTAAACAAATTTCTCAGGGTACAGTCCTTCAAGATGGAGACGATCCGTTCCATTCTTCCTTTAGTTCAGGAGGGTCAGTTCATGACGACCATAGACCTGAAGGATGCGTACCTTCATGTTCCCATTCACAGGGATCATCACAAGTTTCTGAGATTTGCCTTTCCAGACAAACACTTTCAATTTGTAGCTCTTCTGTTTGGCCTTGCCACAGCTCCCAGACTTTTCTTGGCAGTGATCAGGGCTCGGGGAATTGCAGTAGCGCCATACTTGGACGACATCCTGGTTCAGGCGCCATCTTTTCAACAAGCAAACTCTCATACAGAGATCTTGTTGTCTTTTCTCTTGTTAAGTGTAGTCAGTCCACGGGTCATCCATTACTTATGGAATATATCTCTTCCTAACAGGAAGCTGCAAGAGGATCACCCAGCAGAGCTGCTACATAGCTCCTCCCCTCACATGTCATATTCAGTCATTCTCTTGCAGCCTAACTAGATAGGTCGCTGTGAGAGGTCTGTGGTGTTTTTTAACTTAGTTAATTTCTACAATCAAAAGTTTGTTATTTTAAATGGCACCGGAGTGTGCTGTTTATTCTCAGGCAGCATTAGAAGAAGAATCTGCCTGCGTTTTCTATGATCTTAGCAGACGTAACTAAGATCCACTGGCTGTTCTCATCTGAGGAGTGAGGTAACTTCAGAGAAGGGGAATAGCATGCAGGGCCCCCCTGCAAATGAGGTATGTGCAGTAATTATTTTTCTGAGGAATGGAATTGACTGAGAAAATACTGCTGATACCAATGTAAAGTAAGTTCAGCCTTAAATGCAGTGATAGCGACTGGTATTAGGCTGATGAGTGTGTGTACACTGAATGTATTTTTCTAAGGAATGGAATTGACTCTGAAAATACTGTTAATACTGAAATAATGTATGAGCCTTAACTGCAGTAAAAGCGACTGGTAGCAGGCTTATTAATAACAATTCATAACTTTTCAAATGTATGTTTAAAACGTTTACTGGCATGTTAATCTTTTTTTGTGAGGTACTTGGTGATAAAACTTATTGGGGCATGATTTTTACCACATGGCCATCTTTGTTTTCTGCATAGAAACAGTTTTCTGAGCTTCCCCACTGTTGTAATATGAGTGGGAGGTGCCTATTTTAGCGCTTTTTTGCGCAGTAAAAATTCAGTCACAATCTGTCTACTTCATCCTCCATGATCCAGATCGTCTCTAGAGAGCTCAGGGGTCTTCAAAATTCATTTTGAGGGAGGTAATCAGTCACAGCAGACCTGTGACAGTGTGTTTTGACTGTGAGAAAAACGTTAATTATTAAATTGTTAATCCGTTTTTGGGTATTAAGGGGTTAATCATCCATTTGCTGGTGGGTGCAATCCTTTGCTAACTTAATACATTTACTGTGAAAAATTGGTTGCTATAACTATTTTGGTTCATTGTTATTTCAGCTGTGACAGCTTTTTGTGCTTCTTCAAGGCACAGTAGCGTTTTTTATATTGCTTGTAAATTTATTTAGAAAAGTATTTCCAAGCTTGCTAGTCTCATTGCTAGTCTGTTTAAACATGTCTGACACAGATGAATCTCTTTGTTCACTATGTTTAAAGGCCAATGTGGAGCCCAATAGAAATTTATGTACTAATTGCATTGATGCTACTTTAAATAAAAGTCAATCTTTACATGTAAAGAAATTATCACTAGACAACGAGGGGGAAGTTATGCCGACTAACTCTCCTCACGTGTCAGTACCTTCGCCTCCCGCTCAGGAGGTGCGTGATTTTGTGGCGCCAAGTACATCAGGGAGGCCCTTACAAATCACTTTGCAAGACATGGCTACTGTTATGACAGAAGTATTATCTAAATTGCCAGAATTAAGAGGCAAGCGCGATAGCTCTGGGTTAAGGACAGAGCGCGCGGATGAGGTGAGAGCCATGTCAGATACTGCGTCACAGTTTGCAGAACGTGAAGACGGAGAGCTTCATTCTGTGGGTGACGGATCTGATCCAGGGAGACTGGATTCAGAGATTTCTAATTTTAAATTTTAAGCTTGAGAACCTCCGCATATTGCTAGGGGAGGTATTAGCGTCTCTGAATGATTGTAACACGGTTGCAATTCCAGAAAAATTATGTAGGTTGGATAGATACTATGCGGTACCGGTGTGTACTGACGTGTTTCCTATACCTAAAAGGCTTACAGAGATTATTAGCAAGGAGTGGGATAGACCTGGTGTGCCCTTTTCCCCTCCTCCCATATTTAGGAAAATGTTTCCTATAGACGCCACCACACGAGACTTATGGCAGACGGTCCCTAAGGTGGAGGGAGCAGTTTCTACTTTAGCTAAGCGTACCACTATCCCGGTGGAGGATAGTTGTGCCTTTTCAGATCCAATGGATAAGAAATTAGAAGGTTACCTTAAGAAAATGTTTGTTCAACAAGGTTTTATCTTACAGCCCCTTGCATGCATTGCGCCTGTCACTGCTGCGGCGGCATTCTGGTTTGAGTCTCTGGAAGAGGCCATTCGCACAGCTCCATTGGATGAAATTATGAACAAGCTTAAAGCACTTAAGCTAGCTAACGCATTTGTTTCTGATGCCGTCGTACATTTAACCAAACTTACGGCTAAGAACTCCGGATTCGCCATCCAAGCGCGCAGAGCGCTATGGCTTAAATCCTGGTCAGCTGACGTGACTTCTAAATCTAAATTTCTTAATATTCCTTTCAAAGGGCAGACCTTATTCGGGCCCGGCTTGAAAGAAATTATAGCTGACATTACGGGAGGTAAGGGCCATGCTCTACCTCAGGACAGGGCCAAATCAAAGGCCAAACAGTCTAATTTTCGTGCCTTTCGTAACTTCAAGGCTGGAGCAGCATCAACTTCCTCCGCTCAAAAACAGGAAGGAGCTGTTGCTCGTTACAGGCAGGGCTGGAAAGTTAACCAGTCCTGGAACAAGGGCAAGCAGGCCAAGAAACCTGCTGCTGCCCCCAAGACAGCATGAAGAGAGGGCCCCCTATCCGGAAACGGATCTAGTGGGGGGCAGACTTTTTCTCTTCGCCCAGGCTTGGGCAAGAGATGTCCAGGATCCCTGGGCGTTGGAGATCATATCTCAGGGATATCTCCTGGACTTCAAAACTTCCCCTCCAAGAGGGAGATTTCATCTTTCAAGGTTATCAGCAAACTAAATAAAGAAAGAGGCGTTTCTACGCTGTGTACAAGACCTTTTACTAATGGGTGTGATCCACCCAGTTCCGCGGACGGAACACGGGCAGGGATTCTATTCAAATCTATTTGTGGTTCCCAAGAAAGAGGGAACCTTTAGACCAATCTTGGACTTAAAAATTCTAAACAAATTTCTAAGAGTTCCATCATTCAAAATGGAAACTATTCGAACCATCCTTCCCATGATCCAAGAGGGGTCAGTACATGACCACAGTGGATTTAAAGGATGCCTACCTTCACATACCGATTCACAAGGATCATTATCGGTACTTAAGATTTGCTTTCCTAGACAGGCATTACCAGTTTGTAGCTCTTCCCTTCGGATTAGCTACGGCTCCAAGAATCTTTACAAAGGTTCTGGGCTCACTTCTGGCGGTACTAAGACCGCGAGGCATAGCGGTGACTCCGTACCTACACGACATTCTGATACAAGCGTCAAGTTTTCAAACTGCCAAGTCTCATACAGAGATAGTTCTGGCATTTCTGAGGTCGCATGGGTGGAAGGTGAACTTGGAAAAGAGTTCTCTATTACCACTTACAAGAGTTCCCTTTCTAGGGACTCTTATAAATTCTGTAGAGATGAAAATTTACCTGACAGAGGCCAGGTTATCAAAACTTCTAAATGCTTGCCGTGTCCTTCATTCCATTCCACACCCGTCAGTAGCTCAGTGCATGGAAGTAATCGGCTTAATGGTAGTGGCAATGGACATAGTACCATTTGCGCGCCTGCATCTCAGACCGCTGCAATTGTGCATGCTAAGTCAGTGGAACGGGGATTACTCAGATTTGTCCCCCCTACTAAGTCTGGATCAAGAGACCAGAGATTCTCTTCTATGGTGGCTCTCCGGCCACATCTGTCCAAGGGGATGACCTTTCGCAGGCCAGATTGGACGATTGTAACAACAGACGCCAGCCTTCTAGGCTAGGGCGCAGTCTGGAACTCCCTGAAAGCTCAGGGATTATGGACTCAGGAGGAGAAACTCCTCCCAATAAATATTCTGGAATTAAGAGCAATATTCAATGCTCTCCTAGCTTGGCCTCAGTTAGCAACTCTGAGGTTCATCAGATTTCAGTCGGACAACATCACGACTGTGGCTTACATCAACCATCAAGGGGGAACCAGAAGTTCCCTAGCGATGTTGGAAGTCTCAAAGATAATTCGCTGGGCAGAGTCTCACTCTTGCCACCTGTCAGCGATTTACATCCCAGGCGTAGAGAACTGGGAGGCGGATTTTCTAAGTCGCCAGACTTTTCATCCGGGGGAGTGGGAACTTCATCCGGAGGTCTTTGCTCAACTGATTCTTCGTTGGGGCAAACCAGATCTGGATCTCATGGCGTCTCGCCAGAACGCCAAGCTTCCTTGTTACGGATCCAGGTCCAGGGACCCGGGAGCGGTGCTGATAGATGCTCTGACAGCCCCTTGGGTGTTCAACATGGCTTATGTGTTTCCACCATTCCCGATGCTTCCTCGTTTGATTGCCAAGATCAAACAGGAGAGAGCTTCAGTGATTCTGATAGCGCCTGCGTGGCCACGCAGGACCTGGTATGCAGACCTAGTGGACATGTCGTCCTGTCCACCGTGGTCTCTGCCTCTGAGACAGGACCTTCTAATTCAGGGTCCTTTCAAACATCCAAATCTAATTTCTCTGAGGCTGACTGCATGGAGATTGAACGCTTGATTCTATCAAAGCGTGGCTTCTCGGAGTCGGTTATTGATACCTTAATACAGGCCTGTTACCAGAAAAATTTACCATAAGATATGGCGTAAATATTTATATTGGTGCGAATCCAAGAGTTACTCATGGAGTAAGGTTAGGATTCCTAGGATATTGTCCTTTCTACAAGAGGGTTTAGAAAAGGGCTTATCTGCTAGTTCGTTAAAAGGGACAGATTTCTGCTCTGTCTATTCTTCTACACAAACGTCTGGCTGAAGTTCCAGACGTTCAGGCTTTTTGTCAGGCTTTAACTAGGATTAAGCCTGTGTTTAAGACTGTTGCTCCGCCGTGGAGCTTAAACTTAGTTCTTAATGTTCTTCAAGGCGTTCCATTTGAACCCCTTCATTCCATTGATATCAAGCTGTTATCCTGGAAGGTTTTGTTTTTGATGGCTATTTCCTCGGCTCGAAGAGTCTCTGAGTTATCTGCCTTACATTGTGATTCTCCTTATCTGATTTTTCATTCAGACAAGGTAGTTCTGCGTACTAAACCTGGGTTCTTACCTAATGTAGTTACTAACAGGAATATCAATCAACAGATTGTTGTTCCATCACTGTGTCCTAACCCTTCTTCAAAGAAGGAACAACTTTTGCATAATTTGTACGTAGTCCGTGCCCTGAAGTTCTACTTGCAGGCAACTAAAGATTTTCGTCAAACTTCTTCCCTGTTTGTCGTTTACTCTGGACAGAGAAGAGGTCAAAAGGCTTCGGCTACCTCTCTCTCTTTTTGGCTTCGTAGCATAATACGTTTAGCCTATGAGACTGCTGGACAGCAGCCTCCTGAAAGGATTACAGCTAATTCTACTAGAGCTGTGGCTTCCACCTGGGCCTTTAAAAATGAGGCCTCTGTTGAACAGATTTGCAAGGCTGCGACTTGGTCTTCGCTTCACACCTTTTCAAAATTTTACAAATTTGACACTTTTGCTTCTTCGGAGGCTATTTTTGGGAGAAAGGTACTTCAGGCAGTGTTTCCTTCTGTTTAATGTTCCTGCCTTGTCCCTCCCTTCATCCGTGTACTTTAGCTTTGGTATTGGTATTCCATAAGTAATGGATGACCCGTGGACTGACTACACTTAACAAGAGAAAACATAATTTATGCTTACCTGATAATTTTATTTCTCTTGTAGTGTAGTCAGTCCACGGCCCGCCCTGTCTTTAAGGCAGACCTAAATTTTAATTAAACTCCAGTCACCACTGCACCCTATGGTTTCTCCTTTCTCGTCTGCTTTGGTCGAATGACTGAATATGACATGTGAGGGGAGGAGCTATGTAGCAGCTCTGCTGGGTGATCCTCTTGCAGCTTCCTGTTAGGAAGAGATATATTCCATAAGTAATGGATGACCCGTGGACTGACTACACTACAAGAGAAATAAATTTATCAGGTAAGCATAAATTATGTTTTTTACATTCCCACGGATGGAAAGTGAATCTGGGAAAAAGTTCCCTTGTTCCAGCTACAAGGGTAGTTTTCTTAGGGGCTATAATAGATTCCCTATCGATGAAAATATTTCTGAGGGAGGTCAGAAAAACCATAATTCTTTCATCTTGCCCCTCTCTCCAGTTTTCTGTTCGGCCATCAGTGGCTCAATGTATGGAGGTAATTGGTCTGATAGTTGCTTCCGTGGACATTGTTCCCTTTGCTCGATTCCATTTGTGAGCTCTGCAGTTATGCATGCTCAGACAATGGAATGGGGACTATGCGGATCTGTTTCAGAAGATAGATCTAGACCAGTCGGTAAGAGATTCTCTCCCGTGGTGGTTTTCTTAGGAACATCTCTCTCAGGGAACATGCTTACGGAGACCTTCCTAGGTGATTGTGACCACAGATGCCAACCTGCTGGGCTAGAGAACAGTCTGGGACTCGTTAAAGGCGCAGGGACTCTGGACTCGGGAGGAGTCAGTTCTCACTATAACCATCTTAGAGTTGAGAGCGATTTTCAATCCTCTGATGGCTTGGCCTTCGTTGCCCGGTTTATCAGGTTCCAGTCGGACAACAAAACCTCAGTGGCTTATATCAACCACCAGGGAGGACCTCAGAGTTCCTTAGCCATGAAAGAGGTGTTCTCCAGCTTAACCCTCAGATGGGGGTTGCCGGAGCTGGATTTCATTGCGTCTGGGCAGAATGCCAAGCTTCCAAGGTACGGTTCAAGGTCAAGGGATCCACAGGCCGTTCTGATAGATGCTCTGGCGGTTCCTTCGGACTTCAGACTGGCATATCTTTTTCCTCCATTTATTCTCCTTCCACAAGTCATTGCTCGTATCAGGGAAGAGAGTGTCTGTGATTCTAATAGCACCTGCGTGGCCTCGCAGGATTTGGTATGTGGATCTAGTGGAGATGTCATCTCTCCCACCTTGGACACTACCTCTGAGGAAGGACCTTCTAATTCAGGTTCCCTTCCTTCATCCAAATCTCATTTCTCTGAAGCTGATTGCTTGGAGATTGAACACTTAGTTTTGTCTAAGCGTGGGTTTTCTAAGTCAGTCATTGAGACCATAATTCAGGCTCGCAAGCCTGTTACTAGAAGGATTTATCATAAGATATGACGTAAATATCTTTATTGGTGTGACTCCAAAGGCCACTCTTGGAGTAGGGTCAGGATTCCTAGGATTTTGCTTTTTCTCCAGGAAGGTCTGGAAAAAGGTTCATCAGTCAGTACCCTGAAGGGTCAGATTTCTGCTCTATTTATTTTTCTACATAAGCGTCTGGCGGATATGCCGATGTGCAATCTTTTTGTCAGGCCTTGGTCAGAATCGGGCCTGTGTTTAAGTCGGTTGCTCCTCCTTGGAGCCTTAATCTTTTAAGGTTTTACAGAAGGCTCAGTTTGATCCATTGCATTTGATAGATATTAAGTTATCTTGGAAGGTTTTGCTTCTTATTGCTATCTCTTCTGCTCTGAGAGTTTTGGAAATCTAAGCTTTGAAGTGTGATTCCCCTTATCTTATCTTTCATGCTGATAAGGCGGTTCTTCATATTAAGTTTAGTTTTCTTCCTAAAGTGGTTTCGGATAGAAATATTAATCAGGAAATTGTTGTTCCTTCTCTATGTCCTAATCCTCCTTCTCATAACTTGGATGTTGTGCGTTCTCTTAAATTTTACCTTCAGGCGACTAAAGATTTTCGCCAGTCTTCTGCCCTGTTTGTTTGTTTCTCTGGGAAATGTAAATGTCAGAAAGTTACTGCTACTTCTCTTTCTTTCTGGTTGAGAAGTTTAATTTGTTTGGCTTATGAAACTGCTGGACAGCAGCCTCCTGAGAGGATTACAGCTCATTTCACTAGGGCTCTCTTCTTCTTGGGCTTTCAAAAATGAAGCTTCTGTGGAACAAATTTGCAAGGCTGCAACTTGGTCTTCTCTGCATACTTTTTCCAAATTTGATACTTTTGCCTTGGCTGAGGCTTCTTTTGGAAGAAGGGTTCTTACAGCGGTGGTGTCTTCTGTTTAGGTTACCTGTCTTGTCCCTCCCTTTTTAACTAAAACCTCAGGCACCTCTACACCTTCTTGTGTTCCTTTTTTCTCCATTACCTTGGGTCGAATGACTGGGGTTTGGGGGAAAGGGAGTGATACTTAACAGCTTGGCTGTGGTGCTCTTTTCCTCCTCCTGCTGGCCAGCAGTTATATTCCCAACAGTAATTGATGATGCGTGGACTCACCATATCCGGAAAGAAAGAAATTTATGAGGTAAGCATACATTTTGTTTTTCTCAGTTTGTAAGTATGAGTTGGTCGGATGTCTGTAACCTGGGGACTGCCTATAGTTGCAACGTTAAATGACTAATCTAATCTAAAACTTTTTATATAATAGCAGGATAGAGTAGCATGACTGCCAATTAAACACTAAATAAATGCTAGATAGAAATATGCATTCAAAGAAAAGATTAATCTGCCAATAACATGTAGACGTATTTTTTTTTTTACATTTTCATTCACTGTTTAAATATTGACAAAATAAAATAAGTGTAAAGTTTTAGTGTCTATCAAACAATAGGAGCAGCCATGTTGTAACTAACTTAGGTTACCTTCTCTGCTGTGGCCAATTAGGGAAAGTTATAAATAGGTAACTAAAGTGTGCAGCCAATGGTTGTGTGGAATATGTGTTCTGCATTTCCATTTCTAGCAGAAACTGAAAAGCTCACAATTTAGGAATGGAATTACAGGAAAAGTACATTGCATATATATAATTTTATGTTACCATCTCAGTGTTTAATGTCCCTTTTTAATGTTTAGTTGTGAGTAATGAAACAACTTTGCAATATATTTTTATTATTTATTTTGCCCTATTTTCATGTAATTTAGCTCCGAAAATTGAGCAGTTTCTAATTCTAAGACCATGAAATGCACCCTGCTGACCTGTCAAGGCTAACCCTGCTACATATACCGAAAATTGGCTTTTTCAGATAGCTGCAAAACAATGTATTCTATACTCCTTTTTTTTTTTTTTTTTTTTTTTTTTTGACAATGGTTAGCCTTTTTGCCTGTGGGACTACAAGCCCAGATTGGCTCCTTCAATTAAGACACATGGTTGGTGGAGTTTGGCTGTTAAAAAGTAATTACTGTAATAAGGATGTTAGTTTGTTTTTAAAATGCTTAGACAAGGCTATTTTTTTTTTTTATTTTTTTTTTATAACAGAACAGTAATGTCTTGAAATGACAAGGTGTTTACTGTCCCTTTAAATCCTTGTTACCCATCGTTTAAGTGGATCTCGCTAAATGTCAGTTAATTTACAAGACATAAACACTAAACAGGATCGAAACCTAGTTTACTTTTACGATTTCAAACAACTTGTCATAGCAGACATATGTAGAAGTAGTAAACGGATGACTTGAAGCAGTTCAATCTATAACATATATTTAAAATTTACTATGGAACATCTTGTTTTTTTATACCTGTTCTTTCAGTGTTATATGTTTCTCTCTTATCCCATTTGTTTGTTTTTGTGTTTTTGTTTTTCTCACCCTCACCTTCTATTTCTCGTTTCCAGATACGCCAGTCTATACTTCTGCTGTGCAGTTGAGGACCAGGATAATGAGCTCATAACCCTAGAGTTAATTCACAGATACGTGGAGTTGCTGGACAAATATTTTGGCAGCGTGAGTTAAAAACGTGATGTGCTGTGACCACTATTAGCGTTTTAGACCCTTTGGATCAGAGGCAGAAAATGTGACTTGGGGTAACAGAAAGCTGGCCTGATACGGTTTGATGTTGTTCGCTTTGTCACCACCCCCTCCCCCTTTTGCCTCTGACTAATCCATTCTTCTTAGGCATTAATCTGAGTTCTGCTAATTGAGTTTTGCAGGGATCACAGGCTCTCTGTAATCTGCACGGTCAGACGTCTGTGTAACAAACGTCATGTGTAATTATTTTTTGTAGCCTGCTCCTCATTCCCTACCATTTGATTTTACTTTCCTATCACGGGAATATAAAACTTTATACCCCCCTTTTTCCTGTCCATTTGCTACCCCTAATCTCTTACCTCATCTCACCCTCCCCCCCCTTTGCTTATTTTGGTCCTCGTTTGCCCTTCTGTTTTTCAGTTACTTCTGTGCTCCTCGCACAATTCAATTTTTATTCCCCTTTTTCCTATTTATTTATTGACTTATATTCATTACCTGCTGCTCAGATATTCATATAGCTTATATTATCTCCTGTATTTTTTTATCTTCTTGTCCTCTCTCTAGTACCTCTTTTTGAGCAGTTATTTTTTCTTTTTTTACTTCCCCTGCTGCGTATACTCTTTCATAGATCATTCCTCTTTTCTTTTCAATTTCCCACCTTTCTCTACTGTATTTTTTCCCTTCCTGTACATACATCTTACCACCCAAACCTTCAGGGTTTTCTTTCTCTCTGTATGTCCTTTTTACTTTGTCTCTTTCTCTGTCTTCTCTGTTCTAAACCTCCTCGTCTGCATTACTTTTTTGTTTGATTCTTTATTATTCATCTCCATACGTATGTCCTTAATAACTTTTATCATTCATTTTACAGGTGTGTGAACTTGATATCATATTTAACTTTGAAAAGGCTTATTTTATTCTGGATGAATTTCTGATGGGAGGTGAAATCCAAGACACATCGAAGAAGAGCGTACTTAAAGCAATTGAACAGTCAGATATGCTGCAGGAGGTGAGAGAGCAGGCAGGGTAAAATGTGTGGGCTACAGAGTGCAAACTCATTTTCTCTCTCTTATCTTTCACTCTTGTCTCATTACTTCCATTTTGTTCAGCTTTCAGTCACTCAACATCTTTCTATAGCTCTCTGTGTTCATCGGTATTTTTCTTTGTGTCTCCTGCTCTCCGTCTCTTGCACCTGCTCCCCCCTTTCTCTGCAGTGGATGAATCACACATCTCTTGGCCTGTCACAGCTCACTGACTCCCACCCACTCACTTTCATTGCAAGAAATTTCCACGTTGTAGACGTGGTGGGAGGGAGAGATGGACTGGGGAGCGGGGGAGAGAAGGAAAGTTAGCTGAAGTGTGTGGGATTTGCTGGGGACAGGCAGAGGAGAGATATGGAATTTGGGACCGACAGAGTATTTTTAAAGTCATTTGTTACTGGGAAAGTTGCTTTATGCAGGGCACAAAACCATTTTTTCAGAATGAAAGAGGCAAATAATTATTTTTTGGGTGTGTGTATGGGGGTGTTGACCCAAATTAGTATACTTTTTAGATTAAACACTAAAAAATATGATAGTTAAAGTTTATTTACATAAACTAGACCAGTTATTAACATTAAATATACTCCACTAACCCTGAAAATACCGCTCTAACCCTACATAGGTCTTTGGAAATTAAATACTTTGTCTGAAAATAATATAAGCTATATAATTCTGCCCATAATTAATAAGAATAGCAATATTAATTTGTCTTATACAGTAATGATAACTTTACATAATAAAAACATTAAAGTTAAAATTAAAAACCCAACAAATTAATTTGGCTCCTTGAAGTATGCTGCAATATACTTGCTCTTCACACATAAATTCTGGTGTGCTCAGTCTTCCCCAACAACCCCCCAACACAGTTCCTAGGGCACACGTCAAAATTCCATCCTCCTTTAGGCAACGAAGCAAAGGCACATCTCCTTCTGCACAAAAAACAATCCACATAAGACCAAATAATTCCCATATGCCAATTTAGTAAAAGCTAAAAGTTTTATTAAAAGCCTTAATCAGTGAACTAGCTTTTGTAGTTTGGAACAAGTCTGATAAGCTTCTATCTTTGTGATTGCTATTTCCGTAATGGTTGTTTATTAAAGGGTTTTTAATTAAACTTGTTCAGATTGGTAATTGGTGTGCAGAATGAACCTATTGCTTCTGGAGTCTCACGCAAATTTAGCTCATACCACCAGAATGTCCCCTTATAGTGCTGGGAGCAATACTTTAATTGTGCATCAGCCATTTTACCCTGACAAATTGGGAGCACTGCCTTAACAGTGCACGGGCCTCTATTCTAAGCCTGTTTTCAGGCTCTCGCCAGTTAGACAGGGTAGCTCTGCTATAACTTTGCACCTGGCTTTGAAATAGTTTTTTTGTCATGTGCAGCATACATCTATGCAAAAATGAAACTAGTGTTTCAAAGCACTATGAAGTGTAAACCTAGAGTAGCTGACATAATTCAAAGTATCAGTTGAGAATTTTGAATCGCTATGGAAAGTAGGCAACCTACATCTGTCAAGCCCTGCCTTAAGGCATTTTTTAAGTTGGAGGAGAGGTTTGATACAGCTTTTGGAATGGAGAGGAGACCTAAAGGCAGCTATTTGCGATGCATAGGGGATCTTTATGTAACCGGGGGGGGGGGGGGGTTCTAGCGTGAGCAAGGTTTAAGAAAGAGAGGGTGAGTATTCCATAGGAAGGCAGATGCCAGAACTTTACAGATGGTTACACTGTGTGGGTCAGTCTGTAATGATAATCTGCTGGTGCCGGCGAGAGGTGTAGGCGGGAATCCAGGAGGTGGGTGGGAGGGCCCTACACTGCGGAAAATAAAAAAGGGAAGGGGCGCTACGCTACAGAAAAAAGTGGGTTTGGGGGTGTTTGGGTTCCCTAACTACTGATCTCGGGAAGGGGGGAGGTGGGGGACCAATACAATACAGAAAAAAAAAATACATTTTATAGTTACTGGCAGACATAGAGGGAGGGTTAGAGAGCTGTTTGGTAGGAATCAGGGAGGTTGGACGGTAAGGGGGAAAAAAATGCCTTAATATTGGAGCTGCAACTGCTAATCAATATAATCGATAATTAATTATGAAAATTGTTGTCAATGAGTCTCATTATCAAGTAGTTGGTCTGTGCATGGCAACCCAGAAATAATAGTAGTCGTCATTTGGATTATTTATATTAAATCGGGTGTTTTTGGACTAAGCTTTGCATGATATAGTGCCAATCTTATTATTTACAGTTAGATGAGTAATGAGTAATTTAAATTGATGTGCACTAATATCTGTTTGCACAATTATTAGCTGATTGCTTGCTATTGCTTGTTATATGTACTGTATAGATAACTGTGTAAGGCTTTGTCCTGTTATTTATATGTAGCCCTTAGCGCTTTGTACCAGATTCAACCTCTAAGTATATATCTGTTATTTTAAGAGTGAACTAGATGTTTCCCTAATATCTGTTATTTTAATAGTGAACTAGATAATTTTCCCCTAGCCATATAGCTGGTTATTTACCACTGCTTATAGATATTTAAGTTCAAAATGAAGTCCAGGCTTACTTTGTTGAGAAGCCCCTTTCCAAGGAGGAAAAACCTTTGCATTGGTGGAGAGCTTTCAAATATAAATATCCCACCTTGGTTAAATTGGCAAAAAAAATTGGCACCTCAACACAATCTGACCTCCTCTTCTGCAGGCAAAAATAGGTTACAAAAAGATAGCCAGCCTCAGCCAGGATCCCTCTCTCCTACTCTTACTCCAATCCTTGCACACATTTTTAATCTCTCCCACAGCACTAGTATATTCCCCTCATCCCTTAAACATGCACTAATCACACCTATCCTCAAAAATCTTCTCTTGATCCATAATCTTCATCCAACTACCTCCCTGTTTTCCTTCTCCCTCTTACCTCAAAACTTTTGAAAAGGCTTTTATATACACGTTTATCAAATTTCCTCCCTCTTTGATCCATTGCAATCTAATTTTCCCCAAACACTACAGAAACAGCAGTCATCAAGGCCACTTTTCCATGTTAATCCTTTGTGATTTGTCTGCAGCCTTTTACACTGTTGGCCACCCTCTCTTGCTCCAAACCCTGCAATCCTTCAGCATTTGCAACACAGCCCTCTGTGATTCTCCTACCTGTCTAACCAGACCTTTAGTGTAGTCTTATCTGGCACATCTTCTGACCCTTTGACACTTTCTGTTGGAGTACCACAATACTATGTCCTTGGTCCTCTTCTCAATTTATACATCATCCTTAGTTTCCTTAATACAGTCCCATGGGTTTCAATATCATTTGTACGCTTCCTTACTAACTTTTGTCACTAACTGTCTTTCTAATATTTAATCCTGGATGTCCTCTCACTACATTAAGCTAAATCTCTCCAAAATTGAGCTCCTTGTTTCCCCCTCTTCAAAAATCTCAACCCCCGGACTCTGAAACTGTTGATAATAACATCATTACCCCAACCCTGCATGCCCAATGTCTTGGGGTCACACTTGGCTGAAATCTTTCTCTCCCCACAGCCAGTCTTTGTTCAGTTCCTGCCGCTTTCTCCCATAATTGTTACCTTGCATATTAGACCCAGGTTATAGTGCTACATTTAGCCACCAATCAGCAAGCGCTACCCAGGTGATGAACCAAAAATCGTCCGGCTCCTAAGATTTACATTCCTGCTTTTCAAATAAAGATAGCAAGAGAATGAAGAAAAATTGATAATTGGAGTAAATTAGAAAGTTGCTTAAAATTGCATGCTCTATAGGAATCATTAAATTAAAAATGTGGGTTTAGTATCCCTTAAATTATAAAACTGTGTTCCTTTGCTTAAAAATTGGACATCGTTGTGTTGATGTAAAGTTTTTAGTCTGCAGTTTATATTTGTAACACTCAGTTTGTGCCTTTAATTTTAAATATACAAAAAAAATTGTATGGAATTTTTTTTTTTTTTTTTATCCAATTGCTAGAAAAAATAATCGCCCGATTGATTATGAAAGTAATTGTAAGTTGCAGAATATACACTGTATTTGTGTTTTGATGCAGTATGCTATATTCTCTCTTTCTATCTCCCCATGCTTTCTCTCTGACCTCCGATCTCTTTTCTCTCTCTGCAGGAGGATGAGTCACCGCGCAGTGTTCTGGAGGAGATGGGATTAGCTTGATACTCAATCATATACACTTCCCCTTTTTTCTTCCATTCCAGTTACAGCAACATTTACCCTGATCACAGCAATTTTCCAACATTTACACAATGACCTCGGCCACCTAGGATTTCACGTGTGTGTGTGTGTGTGTGTGTGTGTGTAGCTGCTTGTGTAAATTGGAGTGTGTGGTGATATTAAATGGGAAAACAAAGGGACCAATTACTCAGCCAGACCTATCCAAACCCACCTGTGGATGTGAGTTAAGTCATTTCTGCCCTCACTTGTTTACCTGATTATGTTTTCTACTAAGTGAGGCAGATGAATATGTGCTGGAGCACTTTCACATCTTCCCTTGATCTGAACATTTGGTGATGGGCACTTGTCTGTAGATTATAATTCTGTGCTCTCCCGTTCTCTAGGCAAAGCACTGTATTAACATTAGTGCTGGGGAAGGATGGGGTGTATGACAGCTAGCTGCCCATCCTACCCTGAAACATATCACGCTCCCTCTGTGTCCGTGACAAGGACCTCCTTCCTGCACGTTCTTCTAAATAAAACATAGGTGCTGCTATTTTATTGCTCTGTATTGTTTTTATTATGTGTGTAGAAGTTGTGTATATAAGCAGGGAGTAATGTGTGTACAGTGTATGCAGGAGATTCTGGTATTATTATAAGTTAACTGAGTAGTAAAGAGTCTGGAAATGGCCTAGTATGCAGTGGTAGGTGTGGGGTGCAATGGCTGAAAACAATGGGCTGGGATCACCAAGGTGTGCTGACAGGGTTCTAATAGAGCAGTGACTGCAAGCAAAGATCTGGTATTATCACAGTATTTGTATTCAAACTGCTGCCCTCACACACCACAGCCCATACTAGTCTCAGACCCCTATATGAAATTCAGTGCAATGTGTGTACGTATGCACACATCTGTTTTTAAACTGACGTAACTCTTTACAAGATATTTGTAGACTGATGAAGTTACTATACCAACCCAGCATGACAACTTTTGGGCTACATTAACACCTTGTTGGCTGCAGTTTTGAGTTGCTTTGTAGTCCAGGCACAGACACCTTGAAACCCCCCCCTGAGTGTTTATCTTCTCTCCTTTACTTTGGCCCAATAAGAACAGCTATAAATGTGCTCCTGAACATATCAAGCAATCATTGTGCAGCATGTTGGGTGGTAAGGTAGAAAATAATTCCACCCAATGCAATCCAGCCTCTCTGAGGTCAGTCTAAAAACTACAAAAAATGTAAGATTGAATTACAGGAAGTGTAGGAACATAATTAAAATGTACTGCATTTTTTTCACAATGCATAACAAACATTTTATGGGGAATACATTTTGTTAATGTTTCTTTCAGAATGTATGCTTAGGTGAGGTTAAAGGGACAGTGTACTGTAAATTTGTTTAACCCTTAATGTGTTCCAATGACTTGTTATACCAGATGCAGAGTATAAAATGTATGAAAAATTGCTTCCTTATGGTTATTTTTGTATATGAATAGCTGGTTTTGTTCTTTGAAACCACAACCTATCAAAATGGGGTGAGCTTGCAGGGAAATCGACTCTCCTTATTGTATCGCACACATGCTTCCCAATACTTAGAATAATTAGAAATAAAATGTTATTGCTTATCTCTCCTACATCCCACTTGGAGTGCAATTTATTCTGCTAGCTATGTTTACATAGCTTTTCTATAACTAACACTTAAAGTGATGGTAAACGTTCCCCTTTGTATAAACAGATCTGGAATGTCAGTTATATTTTTGATGGAGTTTAATTCATCAGTTGCAATGAGGATGCGCTATAATTAACTTTTTAAAGTAGTGCTGGAATTGTATACCCCAACGGTTTGAACTGTTATCCAATCAGTGCTTTAGCTACTGTGTGACTGTCGTAGCACTGGCTAGAGCACCGATTGGAGAACAGTTCAAACAGGTAGCTCACGAAAAATAATTACTTTTGAAGTGGGAGGCCGGAGTGCAGGGTATTTCTACTTCAGCACTACTTTAAAAAGTATGTTTTATAGCGCATCATCATTACAAATGATGAATTAAACTCCATCTAAAATATCACTGACATTTCAGATCTGTTTATTCAAAGGGCGGAGTTTACCATCACTTTAAAGGGCCATAATACCCAAATGTTTAAACACTTGAAAGTGATGCAGCATAGCTGTAAAAAGCTGACTAGAAAATATCTCCTGAACATCTCTGTAAAAAAGAAAGATATTTTACCTCAAAAGTTCCTCAGTAGCCACCTCTCATTGTAAAGTATTTATTAGCAGCATTTTAGTGTGTCTGTCCTGGGACAGCTGAAAGGATGAGCCTTGTGACCTCTCATATTATTTCACCAATCGGGTAAAGGAAGCTTACTATGAAATCTCATGAGAGTTAAGTCAAATCTCATGAGATCACATTAAAAGAGTTCATGACCTCAGCACTGCTGATGCTGATTGGCTGCTGTTCATTACTTCATATTTTTTTTTTATTTTTACCTGCAGCTGGGAGCAGGTGAAGTATAACTTTTTACACAGAACTTACTCTGCTGAGCTGAGGAGATTGTGAGGTAAAATATCTTCCTTTTTTACATAGTGATGCTCAGGTGATATTTTCCTGTCATCTTTTTACAGTTACACTTCATCAGTTTCAAGTCATTTAGCATATGAGTATTATGTCCCTTTAAGTAAAGAAACTTAGGTAGGGAAACCACAGGCAAAATTCGCTATATATCGACCTTTCTTGGTAATACTTACCAGTTAAAACCCCTCCCCAAAGAGGCGTGGACAGAACCACCACTCCCCTGATTTAACCTATAAAGGTAATCCTCAGGCACCTCCCTTTCCTCTTCATAGTTCTGTCCAGACACAAGGGGGACATGGCTAGGAAACTCTCCCCAAGGAAGGCCTCAGGATGATCTTTTTTGGCAGTAATTTATGACACCAGGGCATTTTGCCATTTTATGCATGCATCTGCATTAATGCACCCAAAGTTTGCTCAGGCCACTGGTTTGGTGTGCAGCGATAACTTTCACCATCCGGAGTTACTATTTGGGGGCCGCCATGTTCTGCAATATTACATTGCGAAGGTCTTGTCTCAGGGCTACTCTGAGTACACGCGTGTGTGCTTTGCTTTAAATTTAGCTTCAGTGTGAGCCTTCTCCTACTGCACTAAAAGTTTTTATAATATCCCCCCATGAAGATATAGTTTGCGAGGAATACAGCCTCTAGATGTTTGATGCCGGTTTGTTCCTGTGTATAATTTCAGTTTCCCTCACACTTGTTCTTTTTCACCACCATGATGGTATTTTTAATTTCCTACAACATCAGGATGCGTGATTAAAAATTATAACTTGACGTGTGTGTAAATGTGTGTTTTGTTTTTTTTTTTAAATTCAAAACCTGTTCATTAAAAAAACACACTAATAAGATTTCATAATCAAGAGAGGGTAATTTAAACCGTTTCTAATTTTCAATGCCAACCTCTCTTGGGTGCAATGACGCATAAAAAAAATTGCAGTAATACTGGAATTTCCCAGAAGGCAAATTGTCCTAAACTTGCATATATCATCAGATAACAGGAAACATATCCTGTCCTGTATCTGTGTAGAGGGAAAATTTCCAGTGGCCATTACCAGAGAGCTGAAGCTCTAGTCTAGAGTAACCTAATTTTATTTCTAGACGTAAAGAGACTGTAGTCCTCTAGGGTATTTAATTTTAATAGATCTAGGCCTCCATAAGGAACTGTCATGACGATAATGAAAGGAAATCAAACTACCTTAATGGAGTGTCATAGATCCCTTTTAGTAGATGAAAGTTGCAGATATCCCGTAGAGATCTTGCTCTTGGAACTAAAGCAATGTCACTCAGCTCTATTCCTCAGAGACCATGGTTAGATTAAGTTTATTGCATGTTTATTTTTTTTCATAGCATAGAAAATAATGAAACAAGCAAGATCAGATTTAATGGGACATCCTAATGCAAAGATTAAATGTCTACTTCATCACATGAATTTTTTGCATTACTAATAAAACTCGCTATGTGGTTAAAGGGATAGTAAACCCCAATGTTTCTTTCATGATTCAGATAGAGCGTGCTATTTTAGGCAACTTTCTAATTTATTCATATCACGTTATCTTCGTTCTTTTGGTATCTTTATTTGAAAAGCAGGAATGTAAGCTTAGCAGCCGGGCCATTTTTGTGCAGTACCTGGGTAGCGCTTACTGATTGGCGGCTAAATGTAGCCACCAATCAGCGAGCCCTATCCAAGGTGCTGAACAAAAAATGGTCCGGTTCCTACTGTTTCCGATCCTGCTTTTTCAACTGAAGATACTAAGAGAACGAAGAAAAATTGATGAGTAAATTAGAAAGTTGCTTAAAATTGCATTCTCTATCTGAATCATTTAACATTTTGTTTAGTATCCCTTTAAAGGGACGTCGAAGAAAACAAAATATATAACAAGGAAGTGTCTGCTCACACTAAGCTATGTGCAAATGGTCTCATCAGATTGCATAGTTTGATATTTATAGCATACAGTTTTAATATTCACAAAATCGCAATAAAAGACACAAACGTTAACTAAAATTGCATTTGCAACAAAAAGTTATAACAATCCAGCTTGTAACAAGTACTGTTGATTAAAATCATTCCGTCTAGCAATCCACTCCAATAATGGCAAGTGAGAGTACTGTGCTCCTTTTCTTCATAAATGGAAAGAGTCCACAGCTGCATTCATTACTTTTGAGAATTAAGAACTTGGCCACCAGGAGGAGGCAAAGACACATCAGCCAAAGGCTAAAATACTCCTCCCACTTCCTTCATCCCCCAGTCATTCTTTGCCTTTCGTTTCAGGAGGTTGGCAGAGAGGTGTAAGAAGTTGTTTTTGTCTCTTATGGAGGGTAGTACTCTTCGACATGGGACGGGAGTTTTAAGTAGTCCTGTCAGTCTCTCAGTGAGGGCTTGGATGAGTCAGGAGATGCAGGAAGAGTCTTTCTGCAAAACCATCCCGACTCATGTTAACAGCTCCTCAAGCAATCGGCGTTGTCAAACTTCGCTGCCTGCTTCTTTCTCTCAAGTCCATGGTGGAGGCTAGGCAACTATCCGTCACACTTGAAGGTGTAGATTCCGGTAAGATCGTTTCATTTTACTTCTTCATGAAAGTTCCTGCAAACTCACATGAAAAATGCAGGGTCTCAGAGGCACTCCTTTAAATCTTGGAATTAAGGGTTAATATCTCCTAAGGGGGATTATTGAACAGGGTTTTTTTTAATCATGTTTGTGATTCAACCTGCTTATGTGTTGTGTTATCTGTGCTCGTGGCTTAGAACATAACAGCCTTTCAAAGTGATTAAAAGTGCATATACAGTGCCAACATCCAAACAGATACAAGCTCCCAAAGTGAGACCCCTAAAAACAAAAAAAATTAATATAAAAAATATAAATATAGAAATAGAAAGCCTTTCGAAGTAATGCAACATTAGGTTTGGACTGTACGGTTCACCTTGTGATCGAGCGGGGTTATGTTCTGGTCTCCTATTTCTGCATTCCTGACTGTGTGGAGACGGAAAATTCTAGTCCACTGGTGTCTGGTACATAGGAGGTGGTGAGTGTCCCAGCCATTGTGGGTGTCAGGTGCCGTTTAACTTGTTTTATATATATAGTCCATTTTTGGGTATCTTTGATCCAGTTATGGAGGATACTGAGTTTGGTCAACTTTCAGATTCTTCGTCCTTTGAAGAATGCGAATTGGGCCCCATTGACTCAGGTCAGTCAGTTATGTTCTTTAGGCTGTTCTAGAGCGCCTTGTTTCTCAGGCTCGGAGATTCAAGAGACTGCTGAGCCATCTGCCTTGGGGGGGCCCTGTCCTCCGGGAGGCGAGTTCTCTACTGCTCCTTACTACTACACATGCGGGTAACCCAGGTTATGTTTTTTGTGGATTGTTCCCCCCCCCCCCCCCCCCCCGGAGGTTGTGGCACGTTTTCGTTTTCACATTCTTTTGGCGCTTGCGCGTCTACAAGGTCCAGATGTTTATTTGCTATTGTGTTCGTGCCCAGTTGCCCCAGGTCTCTCGGCCACAGGAGGACATGTGCAGTTCCCTGCGGGTGTAACTGTTCCTGAGTGTTGTGCCTTTCGTTACAGGCTGGCTCACCTTCATGTTCTACTCAGTCACGTTTTTGAGCTGTTTGGGGACCCTACCTTCTCGGTTATGGGACTCATCAGTCTCCTCCTTTGAATGGCTAACCTTGTTAGACATGGGGGGATGAAGTAATCTCCTTTTAGTCTTGTTATCGAGATCCTTCCCAGTTTTGTTGGAAGAACAGGGTTTCTGTTAGGCTGGTCCTGCAGATCTTTCTGTTCTTCTTGGGCGTTAACCCTCGGGTTGCCTGTTTTATTTTATTTTATCCGGTTAGGATTCATTTTATTTTTATTTTTTATGCTATGTTACCTGCGGGAACTTCTCTGGGACCGATACTCACTGTTTGCTTCTACGGAAGTTGTTTGGGACACGTTAGTCCCATGTTTGTCTGTTTTTCTTCCTCCCTCTCTGAGGGCAGATTTAGTCAGCTTGGCAGTTATGACCCTGGTTGGCAGGTTGCTCCTGCTTGGGTTCAGATTTTCTGTCTCGCGGCTTATTCAGACACATGGCACCTAATATACCTTGCTGGTCAGGTTGGGGTGCCGAGTGCTCTTAACATTATTATGTTTCTTGTCATTTGTTTTACACGTTTCAGCTAAGCATTCTCAAGAGGATTTACGGGTCCGTGCAACTCTCGGGATTGTTTCAGTCCTAAATAGACGTTTCTCTGGTGGCTGGGTCAGTGAATTTTGCTGCGTCACTCTCTGTTGCTTCCGATACCCTTAAAACCTAGAGAGTTACTTCCCACGTGGTGGAAAAATTTAGAGGATTTTGCGCCTCTTATCCGCCGGTCGGGCGGTGTTGCTTTAGGAAATTGTTCCTTTTTGGACTTGTTCCTTTAGTGGTTCTCTTCTTCATTGAGACCTCTTGGATTGTGAGTTTCTCCTTGTGGATGGGTCGCCTTCAGGAACTTGTATTCCCTTTGGGAGTTGGTTGTTCCTTTTTCGGGACTTTAGACAGGTCTTTTTGGGCTACGGTTAGGGGTCCTTCGCTGGTGTTGGGAATGCTCTGCATCTCCTTCTTGGAATAGAAGAGTTCCTAGTGGTTTTCCCATCATAGGGTTAAGGTATTGCCATCCCGGTGGCATCCAAACCCATGTTTTACTGTCCTCTGACTTCGAATCTGAGGTGATGTGGAGGGTTGATGTTGCTCTGTTCGGGTGACTTGTCCTCTCTGTTTCCCTTGTGTCTGGAGCTTGGGGCTAGCAGGACAGCTAGCTTAGCATCTAATTCTCTCTGGCTACTCTCTACTCTAGCAAACCGAGGGTTGCTAGTTCGATCCCCGGCGATGTCTACTCAGCCTTTTCTCCTTTCGAGGTTGATAAAATGAGCGCCTTGTGTCCCTTAGGGGGATTAGTCGCTCTTTTCAAGCACAATCATGTTAATGATGCTTGGACGCCTGTTAGCTCTAGTGTCCTTTTTTATGGCCCTGGCTCTTTGGAGTGTTGGGCTCCTGCAAGGGGTGGTCTCTTCCCTTTGGGACTTGCAAGGGCTTCTTGCTCTTGTTATCCGGTTTATTCTGGATTCTTCCCTGGGAAGTCTGTTTTTTGATATCAGACAGGGAATTTATGTTCCTGGAAGATTGTTTAATCCAAACATTTGTGGGGCCCGGGCTTCTTGTCCTGATCTTCCGGTTGTCGAAGGTTTTACTCAGCATTTTCTCTTTCGGGATCCCGCCATAGGATGTTACCGGACCTTATGATCCTAGGACTGCCTGGGGGCTCCAGTTTCCGGGGTACTTGGGCTTCGCCCTTGTTCTGGCTGTTCTGTTTTACAATGTGGCCAGATTTATGAGTGCCGGGGCTCCTTGTGCCTTGTCTTGTGCCAGACGATACGGTTCCCCTGGGACAGCCAACTAACGTGACCTGATGGTGGGCTTTCTGTCTAGCAAACGGAAGGTTTACGGTTGCTCAGCTGTCACTTTTGTGCCTGTTATGTGTGCTAGCACAATGGTGTTTTAAGGGGTTCTTCTGTGTTCGTCAGTGACATGGCCTTGTGTCCTCTCGGTTCTTCCTACGACTCCCTGTCTTATGGGCAGGTGTTTATCGACACTCTCCTCTTCAGGGGGCTCTTTGTCCTCCTTACGCAGGTGTGGTTTCCTTTTTGGGGGCCTCTCCTGTGTTTGGAACACATGTTTATCTGGTTCGGGGATTGGTCTGCACTTTGAGTTGTTCTCCATCTGGGGAGCTGCTGGCTCCGCATTGAGACTTGGTCGGGTGGCCTTGCTAGATCTCCTTAGATCTAACGCCTGCTTGTTTGTCTGTAGATTGAGGTGGCTGTGTCAATACTTCCATCCTTTTGGGGACTAGTCTTGGGGTTCCTGTCGGTTCCCTTACTTCAGATCTGCTGTTGCTTGGGCTTGTCCGGCTAGGTGTAGGATCTGAGATCTGTTGTTCATCTTCAGGTCTTGGGTATCCCTTGGTTTACCCTTGTTCTCTCCTTTTTGGGGGATTTTGGTTCTGTACTAGTATGGGGACTGACTGCTGGGCGACGGTTCTCCTTGAGGAGTGTTGGCTCGGTGAGTCTACTTTTGGTCTCTAGTTAGGCCTTTGGACTATCTGGGGGTCAGTGTCCTTGGAGCCTTTTGCTTCTAGTTCTTTTGCCCGGCTCCGACGAATTGCGGTTTGGTTGGGTTGTGTTTTTTTTTTTTCAGGCCTGGTGCCCTCAGAATGGCCCGCCTATTGTACCCTCCCTTCTTTGCATTCAGTGTCCTCTATAGCTTGGGTATTGTTTTCCCAAAAGTAATGAATGCAGCTGTGGACTCTTTCCATTTATGAAGAAAAACTTAAATTATGCTTACCTGATAATTTTCTTTTCTTCAGATGAAAAGAGTCCACAGCTCCCCACCCGTATTTTTTGTGTGGGGCGTCTTAGTTTTTATTCTTCTGGCATCTTTTCACCCTGGTATTTCTTCTACTGTTCCTTGTTCCTCTGCAGAATGACTGGGGGATGAGGGAAGTTGGAGTATTATTCAAGCCTTTGGCTGGGGTGTCTTTGCCTCCTCCTGGTGGCCAGGTTCTTTATTCCCAAATGTAATGAATGCAGCTGTGGACTCTTTCCATCTGAAGAAAAGAAAATGATCAGGTAAGCATAATTTAAGTTTTTTTTTTTTTTTATATATATATATATATATATATATATATATATAACCGATGTAATGAGCTTTTTCAGTAAAAAGTAATCCTCATTTTCTTGTAAGCGCAATCTAGAGCACTGGTGGTCGCTTGGCAAAAACCAGAATAGGGTAGAAAAGAAAAGTACATTTTTTAACCTATTCCTCTCTTGAATAAACTGTTTTCTTGTCATACTTGCAGAGACAGTTGTTTTCAGTCAGCAAGGATTAGGTTTGAAAATACAAAAGCAATGCTGCAGTACTTACTTTTTTTTATATATATATAAAAAACATTTAAAGGGATATTAGTCATTTTTATCTATGCATCAAACATGACTGGATTGTGAAATATTTATGTACAAAGTATTGGTTAAAAGCATTTACAATTGCAATGTTAGCAAAATGTGCACCGTGTTGCAGCCCTTTGACACGCCCACTGGTTATGTCATTGCCTTTGGTGTGGCCAATCAGAGACAGATATAAAAGATCTCCTGCATGTATAATTACTTTGCAGAATGTAGGATAGTTAGGGTACTATAGATGTCAGTCTCTTTTGGGGGGATCTGCAATTTGTAGTGTTAAATAACCGAAAAGCAGGCAAAGTAATGAAAATACATTGCAAAATGTTATGTCCAATATTTGAAATGGAATTACATTTTGAGTTTTAACAGATTCTCTGGTCACTGTATTTCAAATTTGGTTAGAAGCTTTGTTTGCTCTGTTTCTAACAGATTTGAAATACCTTTAAAATGTGTCTAGAATTTCTATTTTAAAACCAATGGTCCACCGCCCACTTCAAACGTTTTTCTGTGAACTGACGGTTTTAATTGTTGTCCGATCAGCGCTTTAGCTACAACTAAAGTGCCATGCTCATAAGGGGAGTGTACTGACTGGAGAACAATTTGCACCTTTAGCTCACAGAAAAATTGATTTCCTTTCATATAGGTGTTGAGCATGAGCTGTTATGTATGGGATATACATTCCTACCAGGAGGAAGCAGTTTTCCAAGCCTCAAAAACCTATAAAACCCCTCTCACCTCACTCATACCTTCATTTTAAACTTTGCCTCCATTGGATGATGATGTGCTTGATTTCTTCAGTGAAAGACGCTTCAGAGTATATTGAAGCCCAGTTCCCCTCAGCGTAAAGTGCTTGTCAGAGGTATGTGAATAGAGTTCTGCCCCATGGTACTATGTTTTCGCCTCATTGGAAATCCTTCATAGGCTCTTCTGCCTCCCTTTTCAGATCGAAGTTATACTCTTATTCCTCTGCCGATATGTTTCAATACTGTTTTGGCTGTCTGCTATTAAGTGGACGAGTGTATATGGATAAGTATATTTGTTATATACTCACAATTCAGTTTTACAAACTTTGCCTCCTATGGAGGTGGTGAAGTAAGTTTGTGCTAAGATTTCTACGTTGATATGCGCTTCTCAGCATTGTTGAAGCCCGATTCCTCTTAGAGTACAGCGATTGTCAGAGGGACATGAAGGGAGTATCACCTATTGAATACGATGATTTCTCTAACAGGGGTCTTTTTCATGGGTTCTCTGTTATCGGTCGTAGAGATTCATCTCCTACCTCCCTTTTCAGATCAACGATATACTCTCAAATTTACCATTACCTCTACTAAGAACTGTTTTAGTACTGGTTTGGCTATCTGCTATATGTGGATGGGTGTCTTTTGGTAAGTATGTTTTCATTTACTTAAGACACTCTCAGCTATGGTTTGGCACTTTATGCAAATTATATAAAGTTCTAAATATATGTATTGTACTTATATTTGCCATGAGTCAGGTTCATGTATTTCCTTCTGCAGACTGTCAGTTTCATATTTGGGAATATAAACACTTTAAGAAATTTATTTCTTACCTGGGGTTTAGTCTTTTTCAATTTGACTACTTTTTGCATTTGCGGGTATTAGGCCCGCGGGTGCGTCAAATATTAGACTTTATTACGTCTTTTTTTGGCGCGAACTTTTTTGGCACAACTTCATCATTTCCGGCGTCATACGTGACGTCGAGACCTTTCACACGGCAGCGTCATTAGTGACTCAAGTGTGTCATTTCCGGTCATTTTTGGTGCCAAAAAAGTTTACGTTATGTTGTGCGTCATACTTGGCGCCAATTTTTCTTATTTCAATACCACATTGTTGTTTGCCTCCTGCTTTCTTTTCTATCAAGAGGCCTATGCTTTTGCATTTTTTCCCATTCCTGAAACTGTCATTTAAGGAAATAGATAATTTTGCTTTATATGTTGTTTTTTCTCTTACATTGAGCAAGATGTCCCAATCTGATCCTGCCTCTGAAGTTTCTGCTGGAACATTGGTGACTGACATGGGTTCTACAAAAGCTAAGTGCATTTGTTGTAAAATTGTAGAAATTATTCCACCGAATGTCATTTGTAATAGTTGTCATGATAAACTTTTACATGCAGATAGTGTTTCTATCAGTAATAGTACATTGCCAGTTGCAGTTCCTTCAACTTCTAATGTGCATGATATACCTGTAAATTTTAAAGAATTTGTTTCTGAATCTATTATGAAGGCTTTGTCTGCATTTCCACCTTCTAATAAACGTAAAAGGTCTTTTAAAACTTCTCATTTAGCTGATGAAATTTCCAATGACCAACAACATAATAATTCATCCTCTTCTGATAAGGATTTATCTGAAACAGAAGATCCTTCCTCAGATTTTGACACTGACAAATCTACTTATTTATTTAAAATAGAGTATATGCGTTCTTTATTAAAAGAAGTGTTAATTACTTTGGATATTGAGGTAACAAGTCCTATTGACGTTCAGTCTAATAAACATTTAAATGCTGTTTTTAAACCTCCTGTGGTTTCCCCAGGTGTTTTTCCCATTCCTGAGGCTATTTCTGATATGATTTCTAAGGAATGGAATAAGCCAGGTACTTCCTTTATTCCTTATTCAAGGTTTAAGAGATTGTATCCTTTACCAGCAAAATTGAGTTTTGGGAAAAGATCCCCAAAGTTGATGGGGCTATTTCTACTCTTGCTAAACGTACCACTATTCCTATGGAAGATAGCACTTCCTTTAAGGATCCTTTAGATAGGAAGCTTGAATCTTATCTAAGGAAGGCCTATTTATATTCAGGTCATCTTCTCAGACCTGCTATTTCTTTGGGTGATGTTGCGGCTGCATCAACTTTCTGGTTTTAGCGCAACATGAATTGGATTCTGACATATCTAGCATTGTTCGCTTACTGCAACATGCTAATCATTTTATTTGTGATGCCATTTTTGATATTATCAAAATTGATGTTAGATCCATGTCTTTAGCTGTATTAGCTAGAAGAGCTTTGTGGCTTAAATCTTGGAATGCTGATATGACATCTAAATCTAGATTACTATCTCTTTCTTTCCAAGGTAATAAATTATTTGGTTCTCAGTTGGATTCTATTATTTCAACTATCACTGGAGGAAAAGGAGTTTTTTTGCCTCAGGATAAAAAACCTAAGGGTAAATCTAAGGCTTCTAACCGTTTTCGTTCCTTTCGTCAGAATAAGGAACAAAAACTCAATCCTCCTCCCAAGGAATCTGCTTCCAGTTGGAAGCCTTCCTCAAATTGGAATAAATCCAAGCCATTTAGGAAACCAAAGTCTGCCCCTAAGTCCGCATGAAGGTGCAGCCCTCATTCCAGCTCAGCTGGTAGGGGGCAGATTAAGTTTTTTCAAGGATTTTTGGATAAAATCTGTCCAAAATCATTGGATTCAGAGCATTGTCTCTCAAGGGTATCGAATAGGATTCAAAGTAAGACCTCCTGTGAGAAGATTTTTTTTCTCTCAAGCATTCCTGTAAATCCAGTAAAAGCTCAGGCTTTTCTGAAGTGTGTTTCAGACCTGGAGTCTTCAGGGGTAATCATGCCAGTTCCTCCTCAGGAACAAGGTTTGGGGTTTTATTCAAACCTATTCATTGTACCAAAGAAAGAAAATTTGTTCAGACCAGTTCTGGATCTGAAAATTTTGATTCGTTATGTAAGAGTACCAACTTTCAAGATGGTGACTATAAGGACTATTCTGCCTTTTGTTCAGCAAGGACATTATATGTCCACAATAGACTTGCAGGATGCATACCTTCATATTCCTATTCATCCAGAACACTATCAGTTTCTGAGATTCTCTTTTCTAGACAAGCATTACAAATTTGTTGCTCTTCTATTTGGCCTAGCAACAGCTCCAAGAATCTTTTCAAAGGTTCTGGGTGCCCTACTATCTGTAATAAGAGAACAGGGTATTGCAGTGTTTCCTTATTTGGACGATATCTTGGTACTAGCTCAGTCTTTACATACTGCAGAATCTCACACGAATCAACTAGTGTTGTTTCTTCGGAAACATGGTTGGAGGATCAATTTACTAAAAAGTTTCTTGATTCCTCAGACAAGGGTCACCTTTTTAGGCTTCCAGATAGATTCAGTGTCCATGACTCTGTCTCTAACAAACAAGAGACGTTTAAAATTGGTCGCAGCATGTCGGCTCCTTCAGTCTCAGTCATTCCCTTCAGTGGCTATGTGCATGGAAGTTTTAGGTCTCATGACTGCAGCATCGGTCGCAACCCCCTTTGCTCGTTTTCACATGAGACCTCTACAGCTTTGTATGCTGAATCAATGGTGCAGGGATTATACAAAGATATCACAATTAATATCCTTGAATCCCAATGTACAACACTCTCTGACATGGTGGATAGACCACCATCGTTTGGTTCAAGGGGCTTCTTTTGTTCGCCCAACCTGGACTGTGATCACAACAGATGCGAGTCTTTCAGGTTGGGGAGCTGTTTGGGGGTCTCTGACAGCACAAGGGGTTTGGAAATCTCAAGAGGCGAGATTACCAATAAATATTTTAGAACTCTGTGCAATTCTCAGGGCTCTTCAGTTCTGGCCTCTACTAAAGAGAGAACCGTTCATTTGTTTTCAGACAGACAATATCACAACTGTGGCTTATGTCAATCATCAGGGTGGGACTCACAGTCCCCAAGTTATGAAAGAAGTATCTCGGATACTTGCTTGGGCGGAATCCAGCTCCTGTCTAATCTCTGTGATACATATCCCAGGTGTAGACAATTGGGAGGCGGATTATCTCAGCCGCCAGACTTTTCATCCAGGGGAGTGGTCTCTCCATCCAGATGTGTTTTTTCAGATTGTTCAGATGTGGGGGCTTCCAGAGATAGATCTCATGGCCTCTTATCTAAACAAGAAACTTCCCAGATACCTGTCCAGGTCCAGGGATGTTCAGGCAGAAGCAGTGGATGCGCTGACACTTCCTTGGTGTTATCAACCTGCTTACATCTTCCCGCCTCTAGTTCTCCTTCCAAGAGTGATTTCCAAAATCATCATGGAACAGTCTTTTGTGTTGCTGGTGGCTCCAGCATGGCCACACAGGTTTTGGTATGCGGATCTGGTTCGGATGTCCAGTTGCCCGCCTTGGCCACTTCCGTTACGGCCGGACCTACTATCTCAAGGTCCGTTTTTCCATCAGGATCTCAATTCATTAAATTTGAAGGTATAGAAATTGAACGCTTAGTTCTAAGTCATAGAGGTTTTTCTGATTCAGTGATTAATACTATGTTACAAGCTTGTAAATCTGTCTCTAGAAAGATTTATTATAGAGTTTGGAAGACTTACATTTCATGGTGTTCTCATAAATTCTCCTGGCATTCTTTTAGAATTCCTAGAATTCTGCAGTTTCTTCAGGATGGTTTGGATAAGGGTTTGTCTGCAAGTTCCTTGAAAGGACAAATCTCCGCTCTTTCTGTTTTATTTCACAGAAAGATTGCTATACTTCCTGATATACACTGTTTTGTACAGGCTTTAGTTCGTATTAAGCCTGTCATTAAGTCAATTTCTCCTCCTTGGGGTCTTAATTTGGTTCTGAGGGCTTTACAGGCTCCTCCATTTGAACCTATGCATTCTTTGGACATTAAACTACTTTTCTCTTGTTAGGTGTATCCAGTCCACGGATCATCCATTACTTGTGGGATATTCTCCTTCCCAACAGGAAGTTGCAAGAGGATCACCCACAGCAGAGCTGCTATATAGCTCCTCCCCTAACTGCCATATCCAGTCATTCTCTTGCAAGCTCTCAACATAGCTGGAGGTAGTAAGAGGAAAGTGGTAAAATATAGTTAGTTTTTTCTTCAATCAAAAGTTTATTGTTTTTAAATGGTACCGGAGTTGTACTATTTTTTCTCAGGCAGCATTTAGAAGAAGAATCCGCCTGCATTTTTCTATGATCTTAGCAGAAGTTACTAAGATCCACTGCTGTTCTTTCATATGTCTGAGGCGTGAGGTAACTTCAGAGGGAGAATGGCGTGCAGGGTATCCTGCAATAAGGTATGTGCAGTTAAGTTTTTCTAGGGATGGAATTTGCTAGAAAATGCTGCTGATACCGGATTAATGTAAGTTAAAGCCTAAATACAGTGATTTCATAGCGACTAGCATCAGGCTTGCTATCAGAGGTATATACTCTGATTAATGTGCAATATAAAACGTTTGCTTCGACAACCTCTCTTTCTTTTTGGCTTCGGAGTGTAATACGCTTAGCCTATGAGACTGCTGGACAGCAGCCCCCTGAAAGGATTACAGCTCATTCTACTAGAGCTGTGGCTTCCACCTGGGCCTTTAAAAATGAGGCTTCTGTTGAACAGATTTGCAAAGCGGCGACTTGGTCTTCGCTTCATACCTTTTCAAAATTTTACAAATTTGATACTTTTGCTTCTTCGGAGGCTATTTTTGGGAGAAAGGTCTTACAGGCAGTGGTCCCTTCCGTTTAAGTACCTGCCTTGTCCCTCCCTTCATCCGTGTACTTTAGCTTTGGTATTGGTATCCCACAAGTAATGGATGATCCTTGGACTGGATACACCTAACAAGAGAAAACATAATTTATGCTTCAAAAAAAGGTTAACTGCAAGGAAAACAGAAACAGAGGCGCCACATGTGTAGATCAATCAAAACTGACAAAATCCAAGCAAGATGAGATACAGGATACTCACAAACGTGAAGGCACTCTCTTGTGCCTGTAGGGGCAGGCTGGTATTTAAACAGCAAACCAGCTGGCTGTACCAAGGGATCCCCGTCAAGATATCCTACAGTTGTGGTGAATCTCACACCAGCAACCCTTAACTAGGTTACTTCCAGCAAAAAGGAAAAATTGTCCACAGGGGAGGTAGGCTAAACAGCCTTATGGTTACTGGCAAGGGAAATGCCACACGAACACCAGATTTGTTAAAAAAGTTTCAAGTATTTTATTTTTCAAAAGATAAAAAATACCATCAGTAACAAATTACAGCTGAGTGTGTTAAATGGCAAGTCTCCTTGTATATGCAGAGATAATAGCGACGCGTTTCTCAGGGAAGACCCTGTTTCATCAGGCTTGTATACTCTAAAACAGTTTAAATCCCCTTTATATAGGGATCAGTAACCATATGTTTGCAATAAACCCTCCCCTTCCTTAACATCAACCAATAAAACCTTTTCTTTCCAAAAACTCCCACTTGTTGCCTTAATTAGAAGTTTATTATAATTTTTTCTTATGTACTATGTTCACTTGATAAGTAATCTATGAGCCATAACCCTAATGTGGTTGTCTGTGAAATTAGATCTAAATAATGATGTATCGATTATGAGATAATTATAAGTGTGTAAATGTAAACAAACTCCGTAGGTAATCGTTCCCTGACCAATTGTAAGCCATCTTAAGGAGGCTTGTATAATTTAAGGCATCTAATTGGTTTATGTGCTCCTAGTCTGATGACTGCAAGTACCATCGTGCCTCTATGCCGGAATTACGAGGAAATTGTGTCTGCATGATTGTATGTTGTTCTCTAACCGGCTAATCTAAGTGACTACAAGTACCATCATGCTTCTATATTCTATACCGGAAGTACCCGGATAATGTGTTCGCGTGACTGTTACTTTGTAGTCCTTTTGTTCCTGGAGGGGGCTTGTACTTAATGATTCATTTAATTGGTTAGTGTCACGTTATGATGAACTGTAGCTGCCATCTTGCTCTGATTAACTACAATTACCATCATGCTTCTGTGTGTCATATCAAAACCGCTCTCTGATTGTCTATTGGACGTTCACTTGAAGTTTCCCCACGAAAGCGCATTGGGTCAACTCATAATGCTTTTGCAGATGAACATATTGCGCTCCTCAATATGATAGTGGGGGCACCAAGATAAATAATAAATTGTATATATATACAAAAAAATATATATAATTGCTGTAAAACTCAATATTCTCTTATGTTAATGTGGTCGCAATAAAAATAAATGTAAATATAAAGTGCTATAAATAACTAAACTATACTGTACTCACCCTATATACTTTTAACTATAAACTTACACAGATTTTTGACATAAATATATAATGTCAGTGCACATTGATTTATAATTGAAGTGACTTTCCCTTATCACCTTATGAGGTATTTTTGACATGAATATATAATGTCAGTGCGCATTGATTTATAATAGAAGTGACTTTCCCTCTTCACCTTATGAGGTATATTACTCCCCACCATTATAACAGTAGTAATAATTGTGAGGGTAAAAATTGTACTGAGTGAGGTGTTAGATATTATACTAAATATGTTATAAAGAATAAAAGTGAATGGTCATGTTTAGGACACTTGTGGCTAATGCAACATAAGTGTGTGTATCGACAGTTTACAATTAGTGTGAAGGTGATTGTGAATTCCTAATAATGTTTTAGACTGCCACTTCATCTAAGCTATACCCTACTGTTGTGTTGTAGTGTTGATGTGATTATCTATGATAAGTGAATACCTATTGCAATATATAATGTTGATAAAGTGGTTGTGTCACCATGTCAAGCTATACCCTACTGTTGTGTTAAAGTGTTAATGTGATTATCTCTAATAAGTGAATGCCTATTGCCATATATAATGATGATAAAGTAGTAGTGTCACCATGTCAAGTTATCTCATGTATGCGGCTATGTGAATGCCATTTTGTATAATAGGTATAATAATGTAATATGTTGTTATCCTAATTAGATGTAACTAAGCAACAAGTGAGCTAGGAAAGTCCAGTATACAGAAGCTCCCACTGTTTACAACAATAAAAAAAGAATACATAGAACATCTCAAAAACGATGTATCAAACAATCTGCAAATAAGACCGTGTTAAACATACTAATCTCCAGAAATGTTAAAAGAGCCCATAATAAATCTAACATTATAACCATGGCATACTATAAAAATAACTTAAGAAAATGCAGCAGAATCTATAACTTCATTGAGGCCAGTGGGAAATAAACTATTGAATTTAAAGATCCAATAGGTTTCTCTTTGTCTAAGCTTACTAAACCTATTGTACAGATTGCTTTTGGGAATACATTCTATTGGAGTGATTTTAAATGGACATTTTCCAGATATATATTTTTCACAGGTATGGCGGGATACACTATGTTTAGATGACTTTACTTTGATGTTCCTTAAATGTTCACTCCACCAAGTCCTGACCTTCCTACAGGTCCTGCCTATATATTGTATCCCACATTCGCACGTTAGTGCATAAATGACAAAGCTAGAGTCGCAAGTCATTTTGTTTTTGATGGGGAATGTCTCCCCGGTATTATGTGAAACAATCTCAGTGGAACCATGAGTGATGTGATCACACATATAACATAGTTTCTTACCACATCTATAAGCTCCCGTCTTATTCAAGATGTTATTACCATTCTTTCTTGTTAATCTAGACGTATTGGCAATATTCCTTTTGGACATGACAACCTTACTTGGGGCCAATTTCTGTTTGTATGTAGGTGCTCTTTTGAAAACTAATTTTGGTTGTGGTGGTAAAGTTTTATTTAAGATCGGATCTTTAAGAAGGATAGGCCAATGTTTTTTTAGAACTTTGTTAATAATTCTATGGTTAGAATTATACTGTGTGACAAAAAGTGGTTGTTTATTAAATGTTGTTTCTCTCTGGCTATTATGTTGATCTGAAGTAGTGACTGTTGATAGTAAAAGTTCCCTATCAAGGTCCCTGGCTCTCTGTTGGCCCGCACTAATTAATTCAGAGGGATACCCCTTTTCTAGGAATCTGGATGTAAGTATACGAGCTTGTTGATTGTATTGTTCTATTGTACTGCAATTCCTGCGCAGACGACAGAACTGGCTAAATGGAATATTCGTTTTCCATCTTGTTAGGTGGTTGCTTTGGAAATGTAAGAAATTATTGCAGTCCACTTTTTTGAAAAAAGTGGATGTTGATATGTTACCTATTGCGTCCCATGATAGTGTCACATCCAAAAATTCAATATTGTCTTTTTGTAGATTATGTGTGAAACTTATACCCATAGTATTCCTATTAAGATGTGCAACAAAGTCAAGAGCCTCAGATTCTGAACCGTCAAAAATAAATATTAAATCATCTATGTAACGGCCATAGAACACCAGATTGCCCCTCCATCGCGAGTTGTAAATATATAGATCCTCAAATTGACCCATAAAAAGATTTGCGAAACTGGGGGCAAATCTGGTGCCCATGGCCGTTCCTTTGATCTGTAAATAAAAAGTATCCAGAAACTGAAAATAATTATGTTTCAGAATAAAATTGATGAGTGATAACAAATATTCCTTTTGTTGCTCAGGCATAAAGAAGTCTCCATTCAAATACATCTGTGTGGATAATATCCCTAAATTGTGAGATATATTAGAATAGAGAGACCCTACGTCGCATGATAACCACAGATAATTCCCCTTGTTTTTAATGTCAGATAGTTTGTTCAGGAGGTCTCTTGTGTCTTTAATGTAAGAAGGGAGATTTATGACATATCTCTGGAGATAGATATCTATATACTCCGATAGTTTGTCAGTAATACTGTTCATACCCGCTATGATGGGTCTACCTGGCGGGATTTTTTCATTTTTATGGAGTTTAGGAAGATGGTAGTAATACGGTGTACTGGGGTGATCAGGTGTGAGATATCTTTTCTCTTTTTTTGTGAGGATATTCTCCACAAGACCTTGTTCCAATAAAAGATTCAGTTTCTTTGTGTAATCTATAGTGGGATCGAAAGACAATTTAGTCTTTTTCAAAAAAGTGGACTGCAATAATTTCTTACATTTCCAAAGCAACCACCTAACAAGATGGAAAACGAATATTCCATTTAGCCAGTTCTGTCGTCTGCGCAGGAATTGCAGTACAATAGAACAATACAATCAACAAGCTCGTATACTTACATCCAGATTCCTAGAAAAGGGGTATCCCTCTGAATTAATTAGTGCGGGCCAACAGAGAGCCAGGGACCTTGATAGGGAACTTTTACTATCAACAGTCACTACTTCAGATCAACATAATAGCCAGAGAGAAACAACATTTAATAAACAACCACTTTTTGTCACACAGTATAATTCTAACCATAGAATTATTAACAAAGTTCTAAAAAAACATTGGCCTATCCTTCTTAAAGATCCGATCTTAAATAAAACTTTACCACCACAACCAAAATTAGTTTTCAAAAGAGCACCTACATACAAACAGAAATTGGCCCCAAGTAAGGTTGTCATGTCCAAAAGGAATATTGCCAATACGTCTAGATTAACAAGAAAGAATGGTAATAACATCTTGAATAAGACGGGAGCTTATAGATGTGGTAAGAAACTATGTTATATGTGTGATCACATCACTCATGGTTCCACTGAGATTGTTTCACATAATACCGGGGAGACATTCCCCATCAAAAACAAAATGACTTGCGACTCTAGCTTTGTCATTTATGCACTAACGTGCGAATGTGGGATACAATATATAGGCAGGACCTGTAGGAAGGTCAGGACTTGGTGGAGTGAACATTTAAGGAACATCAAAGTAAAGTCATCTAAACATAGTGTATCCCGCCATACCTGTGAAAAATATATATCTGGAAAATGTCCATTTAAAATCACTCCAATAGAATGTATTCCCAAAAGCAATCTGTACAATAGGTTTAGTAAGCTTAGACAAAGAGAAACCTATTGGATCTTTAAATTCAATAGTTTATTTCCCACTGGCCTCAATGAAGTTATAGATTCTGCTGCATTTTCTTAAGTTATTTTTATAGTATGCCATGGTTATAATGTTAGATTTATTATGGGCTCTTTTAACATTTCTGGAGATTAGTATGTTTAACACGGTCTTATTTGCAGATTGTTTGATACATCGTTTTTGAGATGTTCTATGTATTCTTTTTTTATTGTTGTAAACAGTGGGAGCTTCTGTATACTGGACTTTCCTAGCTCACTTGTTGCTTAGTTACATCTAATTAGGATAACAACATATTACATTATTATACCTATTATACAAAATGGCATTCACATAGCCGCATACATGAGATAACTTGACATGGTGACACTACTACTTTATCATCATTATATATGGCAATAGGCATTCACTTATTAGAGATAATCACATTAACACTTTAACACAACAGTAGGGTATAGCTTGACATGGTGACACAACCACTTTATCAACATTATATATTGCAATAGGTATTCACTTATCATAGATAATCACATCAACACTACAACACAACAGTAGGGTATAGCTTAGATGAAGTGGCAGTCTAAAACATTATTAGGAATTCACAATCACCTTCACACTAATTGTAAACTGTCGATACACACACTTATGTTGCATTAGCCACAAGTGTCCTAAACATGACCATTCACTTTTATTCTTTATAACATATTTAGTATAATATCTAACACCTCACTCAGTACAATTTTTACCCTCACAATTATTACTACTGTTATAATGGTGGGGAGTAATATACCTCATAAGGTGAAGAGGGAAAGTCACTTCTATTATAAATCAATGCGCACTGACATTATATATTCATGTCAAAAATACCTCATAAGGTGATAAGGGAAAGTCACTTCAATTATAAATCAATGTGCACTGACATTATATATTTATGTCAAAAATCTGTGTAAGTTTATAGTTAAAAGTATATAGGGTGAGTACAGTATAGTTTAGTTATTTATAGCACTTTATATTTACATTTATTTTTATTGCGACCACATTAACATAAGAGAATATTGAGTTTTACAGCAATTATATATATTTTTTTGTATATATATACAATTTATTATTTATCTTGGTGCCCCCACTATCATATTGAGGAGCGCAATATGTTCATCTGCAAAAGCATTATGAGTTGACCCAATGCGCTTTCGTGGGGAAACTTCAAGTGAACGTCCAATAGACAATCAGAGAGCGGTTTTGATATGACACACAGAAGCATGATGGTAATTGTAGTTAATCAGAGCAAGATGGCAGCTACAGTTCATCATAACGTGACACTAACCAATTAAATGAATCATTAAGTACAAGCCCCCTCCAGGAACAAAAGGACTACAAAGTAACAGTCACGCGAACACATTATCCGGGTACTTCCGGTATAGAATATAGAAGCATGATGGTACTTGTAGTCACTTAGATTAGCCGGTTAGAGAACAACATACAATCATGCAGACACAATTTCCTCGTAATTCCGGCATAGAGGCACGATGGTACTTGCAGTCATCAGACTAGGAGCACATAAACCAATTAGATGCCTTAAATTATACAAGCCTCCTTAAGATGGCTTACAATTGGTCAGGGAACGATTACCTACGGAGTTTGTTTACATTTACACACTTATAATTATCTCATAATAGATACATCATTATTTAGATCTAATTTCACAGACAACCACATTAGGGTTATGGCTCATAGATTACTTATCAAGTGAACATAGTACATAAGAAAAAATTATAATAAACTTCTAATTAAGGCAACAAGTGGGAGTTTTTGGAAAGAAAAGGTTTTATTGGTTGATGTTAAGGAAGGGGAGGGTTTATTGCAAACATATGGTTACTGATCCCTATATAAAGGGGATTTAAACTGTTTTAGAGTATACAAGCCTGATGAAACAGGGTCTTCCCTGAGAAACGCGTCGCTATTATCTCTGCATATACAAGGAGACTTGCCATTTAACACACTCAGCTATAATTTGTTACTGATGGTATTTTTTATCTTTTGAAAAATAAAATACTTGAAACTTTTTTAACAAATCTGGTGTTCGTGTGGCATTTCCCTTGCCAGTAACCATAAGGCTGTTTAGCCTACCTCCCCTCTGGACAATTTTTCCTTTTTGCTGGAAGTAACCTAGTTAAGGGTTGCTGGTGTGAGATTCACCACAACTGTAGGATATCTTGACGGGGATCCCTTGGTACAGCCAGCTGGTTTGCTGTTTAAATACCAGCCTGCCCCTACAGGCACAAGAGAGTGCCTTCACGTTTGTGAGTATCCTGTATCTCATCTTGCTTGGATTTTGTCAGTTTTGATTGATCTACACATGTGGCGCCTCTGTTTCTGTTTTCCTTGCAGTTAACCTTTTTTTGAAGATACACCATCGTTTGGGTGAAGACCGAGAGCTGCCTTATCTATCTTTCTCTGGACTCATTTGGACTTCATTTGAACTTTTCCATTTGACCATTTGATAAGTCTGTATATACATATATTTTAACTATTTTTTATATTTTATATATTTTTTATTATTATTATTTTTTAATTTTTAGATTTATAATTCTATCCACATATATGGTATTACCAGGGGCATATTGATTGTATTACCATTCCAGTACTATACTCTGCCCGTAGTTATTAGCGCCTCCTATAGGGGATTTGTGGTATTACATCAGTATCACAATATCCCTGATAATATAATTTATGCTTACCTGATAAATTTATTTCTCTTGTTGTGTATCCAGTCCACGGCCCACCCTGTCCTTTTAAGGCAGGTCTAAATTTTAAACTACAGTCACCACTGCACCCTATGGTTTCTCCTTTCTCGGCTAGTTTCGGTTGAATGACTGGATATGGCAGTTAGGGGAGGAGCTATATAGCAGCTCTGCTGTGGGTGATCCTCTTGCAACTTCCTGTTGGGAAGGAGAATATCCCACAAGTAATGGATGATCCGTGGACTGGATACACCACAAGAGAAATAAATTTATCAGGTAAGCATAAATTATGTTTCTTGGAAAGTGTTGTTTCTTTTGGCTATCTCTTCTGCTAGAAGAGTTTCTGAGCTATCTGCTCTTTCTTGTGAGTCTCCTTTTCTGATTTTTCATCAGGATAAGGCAGTCTTGCAGACTTCTTTTCAATTTTTACCTAAGGTTGTGAATTCTAACAACATTAGTAGAGAAATTGTTGTCCCTTCTTTATGTCCTAATCCTAAGAATTCTTTGGATGTGGTAAGAGCTTTGAAATATTATGTGGAAGCTACTAAAAATTTCAGGAAGACTTCTAGTCTATTTGTTTTATTTTCTGGTCCTAGGAAAGGTCAGAAAGCTTCTGCTATTTCCTTGGCTTCTTGGTTGAAACTTTTGATTCATCAAGCTTATTTGGAGTCAGGTCAACTCCCGCCTCAGAGAATTACAGCTCATTCTACTAGATCAGTCTCCACTTCGTGGGCTTTTAAGAATGAAGCTTCAGTTGATCAGAATTCTACCATTTTGATGTATTTGCTTCTTCGGAAGCAGTTTTTGGTAGAAAAGTTCTTCAAGCAGCTGTTTGTTTGATTCTTCTGCTTTTTGATTTAAGTTTTTTTCTTTCAAAAGTGAAAATAAACCTTTTTTTTGGGTTGTGGATTATTTTCTCAGCGGAATATGGCTGTTTTTGTTTTTTTCCCTCCCTCTCTAGTGACTCTTGAGTGGAAGACTCCACATCTTGGGTATTGATATCCCATATGTCACTAGCTCATGGACTCTTGCCAATTACATGAAAGAAAACATAATTTATGTAAGAATTTACCTGATAAATTAATTTCTTTCATATTGGCAAGAGTCCATGAGGCCCACCCTTTTTATGGTGGTTATGATTTTTTTGTATAAAGCACAATTATTTCCAAATTTCCTTTGTTGATGCTTTCTACTCCTTTCTTTATCACCCCACTGCTTGGCTATTCGTTAAACTGAATTGTGGGTGTGGTGAGGGGTGTATTTATAGGCATTTTGAGGTTTGGGAAACTTTGCCCCTCCTGGTAGGATTGTATATCCCATATGTCACTAGCTCATGGACTCTTGCCAATATGAAAGAAATGAATTTATCAGGTAAATTCTTACATAAATTATGTTTTTAATAGACACAGCTATGTTTATTTGCACTTTTAAGATTTTTAAAAGTTTAACTATATGTGTATGTATGGCCCTGGGACAGATACTATTCCCCTTGCAATTTTTTGCACGAAAAAATTCTATGCCCGCGTCAAAACAGACACATAAAATGCTCATCCTGGTCGCGTGCCATGTTACACGCAGAAAATGTGTCACAACAGACGCATAATGTATATCTGACATTTCTTTCAAGTAATTGGCAAGAGTCCATGAGCTAGTGACATATGGGATATACAATCCTACCAGGAGGGGCAAAGTTTCCCTGACCTCAAAATGCCTATAAATACACCCCTCACCACACCCACAATTCAGTTTTACAAACTTTGCCTCCTATGGAGGTGGTGAAGTAAGTTTGTGCTAAGATTTCTACGTTGATATGCGCTTCTCAGCATTGTTGAAGCCCGATTCCTCTTAGAGTACATCGATTGTCAGAGGGACATGAAGGGAGTATCACCTATTGAATACGATGATTTCTCTAACGGGGGTCTTTTTCATGGGTTCTCTGTTATCGGTCGTAGAGATTCATCTCCTACCTCCCTTTTCAGATCGACGATATACTCTCAATTTACCATTACCTCTACTAATAACTGTTTTAGTACTGGTTTGGCTATCTGCTATATGTGGATGGATGTATTTTGATAAGTATGTTTTCATTACTTAAGACACTCTCAGCTATGGTTTGGCACTTTATGCAAATCATATAAAGTTCTAAATATATGTATTGTACTTATATTTGCCATGAGTCAGGTTCATGTATTTCCTTCTGCAGACTGTCAGTTTCATATTTGGGAATATAAACACTTTAAGAAATTTATTTCTTACCTGGGGTTTAGTCTTTTTTCAATCTGACTACTTTTTGCAATTGCGGGTGTTAGGCCCGCGGGTGCGTCAAATGTTAGACTTTATTGCGTCATTTATGGCGCGGAAAAAAATACGTTTTTGACGCAACTTTGTCATTTCCGGCGTCATACGTGACACCGAGACCTTTCACACGGCGGCGTCATTAGTGACGCAAGTGTGTCATTTCCGGTCATTTTCTGTCGGCAAAAAAGTTTACGGTACATTGTGCGTTATAGTTGGCGCCAAATTTTCTTCATTATTTCAATACCCCATTGTTGTTTGCCTCCTGCTTTCTTTTCTATCAAGACGCCTATGCTTTTGCATTTTTTACCATTCCTGAAACTGTCATTTAAGGAAATAGATAATTTTGCTTTATATGTTGTTTTTTCTCTTACATTGAGCAAGATGTCCCAATCTGATCCTGTCTCTGAAGTTTCTGCTGGAACATTGTTGCCTGACATCGGTTCTACCAAAGCTAAGTGCATTTGTTGTAAAATTGTAGAAATTATTCCACCGAATGTCATTTGTAATAGTTGTCATGATAAACTTTTACATGCAGATAGTGTTTCTATCAGTAATAGTACATTGCCAGTTGCAGTTCCTTCAACTTCTATTGTGCATGATATACCTGTAAATTTTAAAGAATTTGTTTATGATTCTATTATGAAGGCTTTGTCTGCATTTCCACATTTGTGTTTACTTCTCCTCCAGCAGTAGTGCCCCTCTTTATCTCTGCACTAAAGTACATTTGTGTTTACTTCTCCTCCAGCAGTAGTGCCCCTCTTTATCTCTGCACTAAAGTACATTTGTGTTTACTTCTCCAGCAGTAGTGCCCCTCTTTATCTCTGCACTAAAGTACATTTGTGTTTACTTCTCCAGCAGTAGTGCCCCTCTTTATCTCTGCACTAAAGTACATTTGTGTTTACTTCTCCTCCAGCAGTAGTGCCCCTCTTTATCTCTGCACTAAAGTACATTTGTGTTTACTTCTCCAGCAGTAGTGCCCCTCTTTATCTCTGCACTAAAGTACATTTGTGTTTACTTCCCCAGCAGTAGTGCCCCCTCTTTATCTCTGCACTAAAGTACATTTGTGTTTACTTCTCCAGCAGTAGTGCCCCCTCTTTATCTCTGCACTAAAGTACATTTGTGTTTACTTCTCCAGCAGTAGTGCCCCCTCTTTATCTCTGCACTAAAGTACATTTGTGTTTACTTCTCCAGCAGTAGTGCCCCCTCTTTATCTCTGCACTAAAGTACATTTGTGTTTACTTCTCCAGCAGTAGTGCCCCTCTTTATCTCTGCACTAAAGTACATTTGTGTTTACTTCCCCAGCAGTAGTGCCCCTCTTTATCTCTGCACTAAAGTACATTTGTGTTTACTTCTCCAGCAGTAGTGCCCCTCTTTATCTCTGCACTAAAGTACATTTGTGTTTACTTCTCCAGCAGTAGTGCCCCCTCTTTATCTCTGCACTAAAGTACATTTGTGTTTACTTCCCCAGCAGTAGTGCCCCTCTTTATCTCTGCACTAAAGTACATTTGTGTTTACTTCTCCTCCAGCAGTAGTGCCCCCTCTTTATCTCTGCACTAAAGTACATTTGTGTTTACTTCTCCTCCAGCAGTAGTGCCCCTCTTTATCTCTGCACTAAAGTACATTTGTGTTTACTTCTCCTCCAGCAGTAGTGCCCCCTCTTTATCTCTGCACTAAAGTACATTTGTGTTTACTTCTCCAGCAGTAGTGCCCCTCTTTATCTCTGCACTAAAGTACATTTGGGTTTACTTCTCCAGCAGTAGTGCCCCTCTTTATCTCTGCACTAAAGTACATTTGGGTTTACTTCCCCAGCAGTAGTGCCCCTCTTTATCTCTGCACTAAAGTACATTTGTGTTTACTTCTCCAGCAGTAGTGCCCCCTCTTTATCTCTGCACTAAAGTACATTTGTGTTTACTTCTCCTCCAGCAGTAGTGCCCCTCTTTATCTCTGCACTAAAGTACATTTGTGTTTACTTCTCCAGCAGTAGTGCCCCTCTTTATCTCTGCACTAAAGTACATTTGTGTTTACTTCCCCAGCAGTAGTGCCCCTCTTTATCTCTGCACTAAAGTACATTTGTGTTTACTTCTCCAGCAGTAGTGCCCCTCTTTTATCTTTCAATGATTTTTATTGAAATTACAATAAAATACATAAACAGATATATCATTAAACAATGTATACATAAATTAATATGTAGTTAAATAGATTTATAAATAGAATAATAACAATATAATAACATAAATAAAAATAAAAATAAATAAAAAAATATAAAAATAAATAAAATAAAAAAAACAAAAAAAAAACAAATACAATTTGTTTTGAGAGAATGAAAAGTACCAAGGAATAGATGTTAAATAATCATCAAGTACTAAAAATATCTAAAGATATTATATAATATTATTTTTTTGATGTGAATTGATTCCATAAGAGCAATATATTATTAAATTGATCAACTTCATTATTATAAGAATGATACAATTTTTCTAAGGACAAAACATGTTTTACTTCAATTAGCCAATTTTGAAGAGTAGGAGGTTGTAATTTCTTCCAAAGACGAGGAATAAGTCTTTTAGCACTATTTAGTAAAATTTGGAATAGATCTTTCTTTATTTGACAAGAAAATTGTGGAATCAGATTTAGAATTATCATCTGAGGGTTAAGGGTTATGTTTGAGTTCAATATTATATTAATATTAACTTCAACTTGAGACCAAAATAACTTTAATATAGGACAACCCCACCAAATATGAGATAACGTTCCTCTAAGTCCACAATTTCTCCAGCAGTCAGAAGAAGCTGATGGATATATTCTGTGTAAACGTGTCGGAGTCAAATACCACCTAGAAAGTAGTTTATAATTTGTTTCAACAATACTCATGGAAATAGAGGATTTTTTAATAGATGAAAAACAACAATTAACATCATCAAGGGAAATATTTAGTTCTTTTTCCCGTTGTATTCTAAAAGAAGAGGGTTTTAAGGAATCATGTTGTTGCAAAAGTTTATATGCAGAAGATATTAAATGTTTAGGGGTTTTAGGTAAAATACATAATAATTCAAAGGGAGTACAATTTCTGGTAAACTGAGTTTTATTTGGGTGATTCATTATAAAATGTCTTATTTGAAAATAAGAAAACCAAGTATTAAATGGGGGGCCAAACTCATCTTTAATTTCTTGAAATGTTTTAATATGACCATCTTGTAGGAAAGAATAAATGGGAATATAAGCTTGAGAGTTTAAGATTTGAACAGGAGTTTTAATATTAATACCAGGGAATATTTTATTATTTAATATGGGAGTGAGGGGAGAAAAAAGAGTAGAGATCTGTTTATTGTTAATGATAATTTTATCCCAGATACGCAATGTTTCAGCTGTAAAAGGATTAACTGGAGTAGAATAGGATCTAAATTTATTTGGTATCCAACAAATTTCATATAATTTAATGGGTGCAAGATTTTGAGCTTCTAGATTGACCCAAGCTTTGGGGTTAATAGTTTGATTCCAAGCTATAATTCGAGAGAGATGGGTTGATATGTAATAATTTACAATATTAGGAACTCCCAAACCACCTTGTTCTTTGGATAAATATAAAGTGTGACATGAAATTCTCGATCTATTAAAGGACCAAATGAATTTATTTATACATCTTTGTAAATTATTAAGGTATGAAATTGATGGGATAAGAATCAACGTTTGCAACAAATATAAGATTTTTGGTAAAATGTTCATTTTAATGGCATTAATTCGACCTAGCCATGATAAGTGACCAGTACGATACCATGAATTAATATCTAGATCTAATTTTTGTTTTCGTTTCGTATAGTTAGTTGTAATAATTTCAGATATAGTGGGTTGAATTATAAGACCTAAATAAGTAAACTTATTGGATAAAATAAAGGATGTGTGGTCCCTAATAAATTGAATTTCTTTATCTGTTACTCTAATTGGCATAATAGTAGATTTACTCATATTAATGGAAAAGTTTGAAAGTCTTCCATAATCGGATAATATGTCCACAAGAGAAGGCAAAGAGGTCAAGGGACTAGTTAAAGTAAATAATATATCATCTGCAAATAATAGATTTTTAATATTACATGTTCCAAGTATTACTCCCTTAACTTCATGGGAAGCTCGAACTTTGACTGCTAAAATTTCAACTGATAAAGCAAAAAGAAGTGGAGATAAAGGGCAACCTTGACGAGTTCCATTAGAAATTTGAAAGTTTGAGGAGAATGTGTTATTAACTATAACTTTCGCATTGGGGAATGAATAAATGGGTAATATTTTTTCTATGAATTTTTGGGGAATTCCAAATTTTGTCAAAACTGACCACATAAATTGCCAATCAACTCTGTCGAAAGCTTTTTCAGCATCAGTTGATAACAGAGTGATTGGCATATTATTAATTGATGTAGAGTGTATAATTTGAAGAAGCCTAGTGGTGTTATCTTTAGCTTCACGTGTTGGGATAAAACCAACTTGGTCCTCATTAATCAGAAATGGAAGGTATCGTTTAAGTCTGTTTGCTAAAAGTTTGGCATATAACTTGAGATCAATATTCAGGAGGGAAATTGGTCTATAATTTTCAACCATTTCGGGATTTTTATCTGGTTTGGGGATGACTGTTATAATAGCTTCTAGCATTTGTTTAGAGAAAGGAGATAAATTATTTATGGAGTTAAATAGGTCTAATAAATGTTTAATAATGTGAGGTGCCATAAGTTTATAAAATTTGGGAGTAAACCCATCTGGGCCAGGGGCTTTACCTATGGACAACAAATTGATAGCTTCTTGTAATTCTTTCAGATCAAATGGAGATTCTAGGTCTTTTTTACTCATATCGTCTAATGAAGGAAGGGATATCTGTGAAAGATAGTCATTGATCTGTTTACGTTTCTCTTCAGGAGTTACATTTGAGTCCAGATTGTATAACTTACTATAATATTCTGAAAAACTATTTGCTATTTCGGGACTAGTATGTAAATGTTGATTATTTTTAGTTTTAATCATTCTAATAAAAGATTTATATGTTTTCTTTTTAAGTGATCTAGCCATTAGCTTGCCTGTTTTATTTTTTTCTACAAAAAATTTTGCATTTAAGGCTAGGGCTCTTCGATGGGCACATTTAATTAGATGTTGATTTAAATCATCTCTGGCACGATTAACTTGATCTAAGAGATCTGTTGAAGTAGGATTATTTTTGTGAATTGTTTCCTTGTTTTTTAGATCACAAACCAATTCTGAATATTTATGTTCAAGCATTTTACGTTTCTGTGAGGTTTTTTTAATAATTTCCCCTCTAATGAAACATTTATAAGTTTCCCAATTATTAACATATGATGTGTGCTTGGGGTCATTAATGTCGAAAAATAATGTGGTCTTGTCAGTAATGTCTTTAGTAATAAGAGAATCTGTGAAAATCATATTATTAAGTCTCCAAGAATCTCTAATCCCAGTTTTTGAGGGCCATTTAAAGGAACTTATGACCATTGCATGGTCGGACCAGGGAGTTTGTGAGATCTTAGAATCTATTAAAAGATGTAGGGAGGATTGATCACAAAGAATATAATCTAAACGTGTGTACGTTTTTTGAGGATGAGAGAAGAAAGTGTAGTCTCTAATTGAAATGTGTGTTAATCTCCAAGTATCAAATGTAGGTATAATTTGTAATGCAAGCCAATTAGATTTAATTGTATTGTTTGACAAATAAGATTTCTTAGTGGATACATCTAACTCAGGTTCTAATGGAAAGTTAAAATCTCCAGCTATAAAAATAGGTCCCTTAGCTTGGTCAAGTAATGTTATCATAACTTTTCTGAAAAAAGATGACTTGGGCTTATTTGGTGCATAAATGTTTAGGAGGGTGATCGGTCTACCATAACAGGTTCCTACCAAAAGAAGATATCGACCTTCATTATCTTGTTTCTTATATATGAGTTCAAAGGGAAGGCCTTTCTTAAAGAGTATACTAACTCCATTTCTTTTAGTTATGTTGGAACAATGGTAATGTTTATCAAAATAAAAAGTAGGGAGCTTGGGTTCATGTGTCTTTCTAAAATGAGTTTCTTGGATAAATACTATATCAAGATGTTTCTTGTGAAAATCATGTAGGGCAATTGAACGTTTTTGTGCTGATAAAAAGCCTTTTACATTTTGGGTAGCTATTTTTAGATTATTAAATGCTGTCTTTGAGCACATAATAATTAAATGAAAATTTAATTCTATATGAGATAGAATAAAGAAAATAAATTTAAATTAAATATTCCTTGGTAAAGGGGAATGAATCTTTGATGTAGGAAAAAAAAAAAAAAAAAAATTTTGTTAAAATTTATCAAAATAAGAAATAAAAGAAAGAGTATGAAGAATAATAATAAATAAAATACTAACTATGTAGTTAATAAGGGTCAAGGAGTGGCCTGGCAAGGCAATTTAAAAATGTATAAGGAGTATTGTAGATAAAGCAAATTTAAGTTAAAAAGGAATATAAATATTACACCATATATATAGATAAGATAATAATATAACAACAAGTAAATGGATACAACTTGTAAGTAAATAAAACAAGATAATAATTAAGGTACAATCAGAACTGTAGACCTTGTGTGAACTGGATAATAGTAAATAGAAAGCTAAGAATTATAATCTCAACTATTATCAACCTTAACATTTGAGGTCAATGAAGAACTCTAAATAATACATACAATATAGATTCAAAAAATACAAGAACTTAAGTATAATAGTAATAACTATTAAAATTGTGTAGATAACTTACCGACTTGATCAAAAGAAAACAATGTCTGAGGACTGAGAGAAAAGCTGTATATAACAGCTTTAGTTGAAACAGACATATGGGATCTTAAAGAATTTTCAAACTGTAAAGGAATTAAAACATTCGAAAACAAAACATATAACAAAACATGTAAAAAAGAACATTTTCATATATACTTCTAAATAACCATAACACTAAAGTTCCATAGATGGTATCAAACACCAATAATATATTTCAGTTCGAAAAATTTGCTTGAAGCAGATCTCTGTGTTTATGTTTTTTATTGGGTGGACTTTTAGTAGCATCACTCCATGTTTTAGCAGATGATCCTGGAAGACTTGAAGATATTTCCTGTGACTTGTTAGGTGAAGGTATATCCAATTTTCTACAGAAGGCAATTATATCTTCTGGCTGAGTACAGTCATATCTTTTTCCATTTTTTATTACTTGTAAATGAACTGGAAAACCCCATTTATAAGGTATATTCAAGTTGCGGAGGTGAAGAGTTAAAACACCAAATTCTTTTCTCCTTTGAAGAGTTTTAATTGATA